>NC_041398.2:144714166-144839166 GCF_900747795.2 Erpetoichthys calabaricus | reverse complement strand
GGCAAGTGTAATTGAATAGCGGTGCTGCAAGTTATTACTCTTTTAATCTTTATTTTATTTTATTGTAGAATCAACTCACAGCTGCGTGCACCAGTGCGTGCGTGGCGGATGCGTACGGCTGACGTTTTCATTGTCTACCACCTTCGCTAATTATTCTTGCGGCAGATTGAAGACTTAAGTGCCAGCTTAACTGAAAAATTAAAGAAAACATACAAAGTTTTAAAAAAAATCAGTTTTAACGGGAAAAGATGCCGACGAAAGAAGAAAGCAGCGGGACGCTAGGGTGAAGAGCAAGCGCATCAACCTCTGAGCAAACGAATGGTAAACGTACAGTGAAAGGGGATAAATACTATGAATGGTCATGTCAAGTGTATTCACTCCACGTTATCGTGCAGTGCGCTGTTACTGGTATTTTGATAAAAGAATCTGAATAACATATAAGAAGCGTATAAATTATTAAACAGTAAAACATTAACATTTAAGAAGTAAAGATACATTGAGTACTACTGTAGTGCTTTCGGGTATAGTACATTTTTTGTTTGCCCATTACATGCATAAATGTATACATTTTTTGGTGTACCTACCCAAGAACACGCGACATGACCCGGCAGTTAAAAATTTACCGCTCCAGCAATTTTAACTCCGTTACAAAGTCATCTAATATGGTATTGCAAACGGCAGCGTTTCTATAAACTCAATTTAAACTTACTGTTTACACCGTGCTTTGAAGATGCATAGTATGCGACACGTGTTTCGCCGTAATTGTGGGCTCATCAGGAGTACACAGTCACTGCACTCCCTTACAGGAATCGATCCTCGGACGTAGAGATGAAGCCCCTAACGTTGTGCCACGGCGTGTGGTTCGTTCATTTGACAGCATGTAGATCGGGGAAATTACATTGCAGGCATTCGTAGTCTGATTCACAATCTGATTGTATGAGTGGTTACCTACCAGGTAACGCTTGTGGTTGGTGAGCAAGTCGGCTAACTTCTGCCGCGGTGCCCTCTTTCAGTTGCGAGAAGCAGATCATACAATGGTTGAAATAGTTTAATATATATAGCAAAATCACCGCGCTTCGCAGGGGCGAATATGGTATTGCAAACAGCAGCGTTTCTATAAACTTAATTTAAAGTTACGGTTTATACCGTGCTTTGTTTCATATTCTTTTCCTACCTTATCAATTGTGTAATGTGTTTTTTGAACAGGTTTGATTTATGGAAGTGATCACTCCTGCTGCGTTCAGTCACTTCACGTGAGCCGCTCTCTTGTGTGATGTTGCGATGTCCACGGGTTTATTTAATGTTAGCTAAGACCCGGCAGTTAAAAGTTTCTCGCTACAGCAATTTTAACTCTGTTACAAAGTGATGCAAACTCTCGTTTATACCTCGTGTCTTCTCATTAAACTTGTATCTCGCGAATATGGCATTGCAAACGGCAGCGGAAGCGTTTGTATAAAGTTAATTTAAGGTTACGCTTTACACCGTGCTTTTTTATACCTCGTGTCTTCTCATTAAACTTGTATCTCGCGAATATGGTATTGCAAACGGCAGCGGGAGCGTTTCTATAAAGTTAATTTAGACTTACGGTTTACACCGTGCTTTTTTATACCTCGTGTCTTATGAAGATACTTGTATGCGTCACTCACTTGCTTCTTATTGTTTCGCTGCCTTGTCAATTGTGTAATGAACGTTTTTCCCGCGTGTGACTCGTGCTGTAAATGCCTTCCTTGTTTGTAGTTCACGTGATTACGTAGGAGGCGTGATGACGCGATACCTGACTCCGCCTCCTCCATTACAGTGTATGGACAAAAAATATGTTCCAGTTATGACCATTACGCTTTGAATTTCGAAATGAAACCTGCCTAACTTTTGTAAGTAAGCTGTAAGGAATGAGCCTGCCAAATTTCAGCCTTCCACCTACACGGGAAGTTGGAGAATTAGTGATGAGTGAGTCAGTGAGTCAGTCAGTCAGTCAGTGAGGGCTTTGCCTTTTATTATTATAGATATATATATACTGTATATATACATATGTACTTATTGGCTCCTGTATCTAGGATATGGCAGGTTGGATAATGGACGGATGGACATCTGTATGCATAGCCGTATTTGCCCTTTTTCGTTTTTTTTCTTTGTTCAGTAATATTTCAGTAAACCCGGAGCTTGTCAGTTCAAATCCTGGTACTGACACCACTGTGTGACCCTGAGGAAGTCACTTCACCTGCCTGTGCTGCAAAAAACAAAAGTAATGTAACAAATTGTACCTCAGATGTAGTAAGTTGGTGGAATAAAGGCATAATTAAAATAGATAAATATGTATTATACACATAGGAACTATTCATTTATTTTCAGTTAAGTCATCTGCAGCAAACTTTTATAAATGAGGGTTTCTGATTTTTAGTGCAAACTGTTTCTTCTTCATTGACGTTTTCTCTTGGAGAGCTTTTTTCATTTCATTGAAAATGAAACCAGTAGCTGCCAAAATATGTAGCTTTCTTATTAATTTTTCAACATTGTGTAAAATAAATGTATAAAGTAACATAAAAGGTTTAAATACTGGTTATTCTTTTACACTAAAATATTACTAAAGAGATACAAAAAAAGTAAAATGGATATGTTGTTTTTCTTTAAGGAGATTAAATATTACTGAAGAAAGAAAAAAAAAATTAAACAGCCAAATGGGGCTATGCATACGAACTTAAAAGGTTTAAATAAAACAGAAATATATATTTTATTTTTACTTGCTTAACTTGTGGAGGGTGTATCCTGTAGCAAAGCCCTAACTTTTTTCGTGAAAGCCCGTTTCAGTCAATAAGTCTTAAAAAAACGTGTAAAGATATTGACAATAAGCTAAGTCATCTGCAGCAAACTTTTATAAATGAGGGTTTCTGATTTTTAGATAGTGCAAACTGTTTCTTCTTCATTGACGTTTTCTCTTGGAGAGCTTTTTTCATTTCATTGAAAATGAAAGCAGCAGCTGCCAAAATATGTAGCCTTCTTATTAATTTTTCAACATTGTGTAAAATAAATGTATAAAGTAACATAAAAGGTTTAAATACTGGTTATCTTTTACACTAAAATATTACTAAAGAGATACAAAAAAAGTAAAATGGATATGTTCTTTTTCTTTAAGGAGTTTAAATATTACTGAAGAAAGAAAAAAAAAAATTAAACAGCCAAATGGGGCTATGCATACGAACTTAAAAGGTTTAAATAAAACAGAAATATATATTTTATTTTTACTTGCTTAACTTGTGGAGGGTGTATCCTGTAGCAAAGCCCTAACTTTTTTTGTGAAAGCCCGTTTCAGTAAATAAGTGTTAAAAACAGGTGTAAAGATATTGACAATAAGCTACGTAAACCCAGGATGACATGGAATCGTTTAAATCAAGTATCATTACATCTTCCTTTCTTAAAGAGAAGTAAGGCAGTACTTATAAGCTTACATATTTATATATAGACATACATACATATATATATATATATATCTGAAGCCGTGCAAGCACACTCTTGAGAATGCAACGTATAGTTGTACAGAAGAAAAGCAATCTTGCCTCAAATGAATGGCAACCTTTTGTAGGTCTATGAACTTAATTTAAACTTTAGGTTTACACGGTGCTTTCTTTCCGAAGTACCTGCACTCATGAATATGTCTGTATGTGTCAGTCGGTCAAATCCACGCGCTTCGCACCGGCGAAGTACCGCTTTTAAATTTTTATTAAGAAGAAAATAAAACGTTTTTAAATTGAGGGAAAATATACTAATAACAGTTTGTTAAGGATCTGTTTTTTTGTGAAGCTGCGTTTACTCGAGTGATCACTTCGACCTGACTTGGTGGCCAAGTATAAGCGTTACCTCGTAGGTAACCACCCATACAATCAGATTGTGAATCAGACAACGAATGCCGTGAATGTAATTACACACTCACTGCACTTGCTTACGGTAATCGAACCTCGGATGTCAGCGCTAGAGGGGCTTAGCAGCGGTGAAGTATTGCTTTTAAATTTTAATTAAGAACAAAAGAAAATCTCAGAGCTTCGATTCCCGAAAGGGAGTGAAGTGAGTGCCCGGTTAACCACCAGGTAAAGCTTATGGTTGGACAGCAAGTGACGTAACATCAGCCACGGTGCCTTCAGTTGTGAGAAGCAGATCATAGAATGATTGAAAATAGTTTTGCATTTACCTTTTTAGTAAAAGGCGAGCTTTTAAGCCTGAGAAATCACCCCGTAAATGCACACGTTTAATTGCACATGTGTTAATATGTATGGTTACACAGTATTAAAAGACAGTGAAGAACGTGATTTACCTTTTTTCCCGCGTTTGATAAAAGGTGAGCTTTTAAGCCTGAGAAATCACCCCGTAAATGCACACGTTTAATTGCACGTGTTAATATGTATGCTTACACAGTATTAAAAGACACTCAAAAATTAACATCATTTACCATCAACCACGGTGCCTTCAGTTGTGAGAAGCAGATCATAGAATGATTGAAAATAGTTTTGCATTTACCTTTTTAGTAAAAGGCGAGCTTTTAAGCCTGAGAAATCACCCCGTAAATGCACACGTTTAATTGCACATGTGTAAATATGTATGGTTACACAGTATTAAAAGACAGTGAACAACGTCAGTTACCTTTGTTCCTGCGTTTGATAAAAGGCGAGCTTTAAAGCCTGAGAAATCACCCCGTAAATGCACACGTTTAATTGCACATGTGTTAATATGTATGCTTACACAGTATTAAAAGACAGTCAAAAATTAACGTCATTTACCTTCGTTCCCGCGTTTGACTCGTGCTGTAAATCTCTTCCTTGTTTTTAGTTCACGTGATCATGTAGGAGGCGTGATGACGCGGTACGTGACTCCGCCTCCTCCATTAGAGTATATGGACAAAAAATATGTTTCAGTTATGACCATTACGCGTAGAATTTCGAAATGAAACCTGCCTAACTTTTGTAAGTAAGCTGTAAGGAATGAGCCTGCCAAATTTCAGCCTTCCACCTACACGGGAAGTTCGAGAATTAGTGATGAGTCAGTCAGTCAGTGAGTCAGTGAGGGCTTTGCCTTTTATTAATATGTATAGATTATGACAGGTCCACTCTGAATGATGCAGTTGAAGAATTCAGAGAAATTGCAAAGCTAAAACTAACAAATTTTTTCCTCCCAGTAAAATAAGATATCTTTTTCCTACTAAGTAGTGGAAGGTGGGCTAGGATTCTCACAAAAAAGCAAAAATATGAAGCCACAAAAGCAGTGTAGTGTTAAAATATTGCAACAAATATTTCCTGGCAGAATGTTGCCTCATCAGGCGTTACTCTGAATTAGGCACCAACAGTATCTTGAAAATTTTGTTGACAATATTGCATGATGGGAGTGTGGAGTATTAACAAAATGTATGACACAACGTGGCAGACGCTCAGTAACATTATTCACAATTTGAGTCTTGTCCCATTTCCATTATCTTAAGGCCCTGTCACATTACACAACCTTTTCAGTAATTTTCAGTTGCAGGCTTCATTTACAGAACCTTAGGGAGTTTAAGGTAATCACAGTGTGCTCCTGTGAAGGCCAATCATCTAATCTGACATAATCAGTTGACTCAGTCCAACCAGTTTGTGACTCGCTCCGACAGAATTAAGCAGGTTTGATTTGGCTCAAGTCATACGGTAGGCTGTATGTTTTCAAGAGTTGAAAGCCAATGAGCACTCAGATAGAAGTACAAGTCATATAATGCACATGTGAGGAATAAGGAGCATAGGCTTTACTTCACAAACAGGAGAGAGTGGTGCGTCCGTCTGATGTCTAGTGTTTTATGTACCACAAAAGAATGAAAAAAACATTTAAAAAAAAAAAAAAATTGGCCGATATTACAGCTGAACTGATCTGTAAAACATTCATACAGCACTGGTTTTTTCAGGGAGTATGTTATTGGCGGTTAGAAACAGGGCTGAGCTCACGATAGTTTAGAAATGTGAAACTGTGTTGGAAATTTGTCACAAATTTCATGTAATTTGCCATGCCCTGTGATATCTATTTGTGTAATCTGATATCTTCAGGTAACGAGATCAGAACCTGCAATTTATCATGTCTGACATCTTTACTGACTAGAAGTCGTGTAATGTACCATCAGCTTTTTAGGAAAAATAACTCTTAGTCTACAGTTGTCTTGAAATTTTCAGTACAGTACATTATACAAAAACTGACTGGGTAGTTGTGTCAGTGAAAAAAAAAAACTGTATGAAAACAACATTTTATTTCTGTCATCATAAGATGAGATAGGCAAACTGAAACAAACCTCAGCTTGGCAATATGATCAAGTTTGGAAGGAACTTGCATACTACAAGGTGTGTACTGTATGACTCTGCTTATTCAGGCAACGCAATGTCATCTTATCATTCCATTAAAAACCGATATGTTAACATTTTCAAAATTGCTTTTCAGCATTGTGTTAGCCAGATCATATACTGGCAGTGTTGGGCACAAGGCATGAAACCAGTGAATAGATTTCACAAGCACACTGACATGGGGCCAGTTTTGAATCTCAAATGAACCTTTAGAATATGTGCCAAAAACCTAAATATATCTGTAATTACTTATTTACTTTATTATACAGTATAACTACTACAGTATATTTGTTATTGTACAGGCATTGTGTTTTCTTCAGTCTGTTCCATTTTTTAAGCATAACCACTGTCAATTCTGGCCTTGCAAAGGCAAAGTGTTTTTGAAGGCTGCACACAGTGCTGCATTTTTTTTAAACAAATTACAAATCACATACTTTCATCAGCCCAACAAAAGCACAAATGTCGTGTCTCTGTCCAGGGAGCCTTTTCCTGGTACATGGTAGCCTAATTGAACCGCAGCAATAATAGACATTAGGTGGTGTGTAACAGCTGACCCCTTACCCAGCCGGCAGCTACACCTCCAAGACCTGTGGCCTGGATGAATTACTGAGAATGAATCTAAATATCAAGCTGTACCTCTAACAAATAAACTTTTTCCCACAATCGATGGTGTAAACATAAGCGCAAAAGTAAAGCAGATGTGTAAAAATAAGTGAATATATTAAAACAGAACACAACAAAACACTATTGCACATACACCATGTAGAATATATATATATCCCTCCACCAGAGCAATACCGTGACAACACTATATATATATATATATATATACACAACAAACCCTCCCTTGCCCCTGTAACATAACAAACAACAAAGAATAACAGCAATGAATGAAACACGGAAAATGGCAATGATATTGAACTTGAGTCCGAGTGTATAACTGTCCTGAATGTGGATGACTGGTCAACTAATAAGAGATGTGTTTGTTTTTCCCGGATTAAATGGAGCAACCTCACCGTGAATCCTTGGCGCGTGGTGGATGATGTAATCCGACCCCGGGGTCTCTGGTGCTGAGGGAATTGAAGTCAGTCCGGCGGAATGAAAACAAACTGGTGCAAAAGCGTTATGTGGAAAAACAGCAGGTAAGTTGATTCGTGGTGGTGAAAAATGGTCTCTGTCTTTCTCCTCTCTCATTTCCTCCTGATTGTTTAAATAGTACTGCCAGATGTAATTGATCGTTAACAGGTGTTTTCCAATTTGGGGCTGCGGTCTCTTTCCATCATCTGTCCCCCTTGTAATTTACGGGAACGACATTTACTGACGCACACAAACAGCAAACAAGACAATGGAAACAAAACGCACTCAGTACAAACATTGAACAACACTATTACTATGTAGCCCCGCTACAGGTGGTCCAAGTCAAGTGTCTGGTGGCCAGGTGGTCTCCCCATCTTAATATGGTACGCTTTGGAGAGGCTATGTGGAGCTGGCATGTAGGAGGCCATGGGTGGTGAACATGTGTGATGCAAGACTGGCATGTGTACAGCAGATCGTATTCTTAATTTCCTCTTTTATCATTTTTATTCAAAATGAAGACTGTTCGTATTTTATATTAAGAAAATGAGAGATATCAAATGCCGTATTGAAGAATTATAGAAAAAAAAGAGATTTGGAATACAATATATGTTAGATTCAGTGGATTTTTGTAAGCATTTATATCAGATGTACTTCACTTTATTGTCAACTTAGCATTTTCTTTTTTTTTTTTTTTTTTTTAAACTTTGTTCATTTATGTGAAAGCATTTGATCACATCTACTGCTAACAGCATACATGCACTATTTGTCATTATTTAAAATCAGTTCAGTTGCGATAGATCCTAATTTGTTCTTGCAATACATCATTAAACCTGATTGGGATTTCACATTTCATATTATCCTAAGAGACGATACAGTTCATTTAAGGTGCTACACATAGTATAGCTACATTATTGGAAAAGTACATTGCCTTAAGGACATATTAAGATGCTTTAAAAGCTTTTAAACGTTTTTTGATTATAAATGAAACTTTCAAATTCTGTTTCAATGTTTATTGCAAGTTCACATGTTCAAGGAAATAAAGAATTTTAAAGGTGAAATTAGATTTTCATCAGG
This sequence comes from Erpetoichthys calabaricus, assembly GCF_900747795.2. Lineage (NCBI taxonomy): Eukaryota > Metazoa > Chordata > Cladistia > Polypteriformes > Polypteridae > Erpetoichthys > Erpetoichthys calabaricus. Next base: position 144,830,677 of record NC_041398.2, on the reverse strand, counting down.
AGATGGTGTAAAGTCAAGACCAGAAATATCTTGCCTTTATAAGTGCCCAGACGCCATATTCTAATTTTGAGGCTAAGGATCTGCGCCGGCAATTGGAAGGTTGCCAGTTTGAATCCCGTAAATGCCAGAAATGATTCTACTCCGTCAGGCCCTTGAGCAAGGCTCTTAACCTGCACATGGTCTGTCCTGGGTATGACATTAATCTGCATCCAGCCCTACAAGCAGGTCCTCTAACTTACAGGGAAAACTTGGGGGTTGGTGGCAGGATTGGCACTCCAGTCACTGTATAAATACCTCACACTGTTCCAATCCATTCAAACTAGTGTGGTGCTGAGGTGTTGTGTCACCCATTACACGGCTGCATTTGGGTCTTAATCTGGGATCCTGAGGCAGTTTGTCATCTGGTAGGTGCGGCAATGTGCTGTATCAGTGCATGCTTCCAATCTCTTTATATTTAAAGGAATCAAAAGCAAAAGTGTTTATTATGCTATTGATAATTTAAATGGCAACCATTCTTACTTTTGCTTCAAACAGATAAAAACTAATCACTCTGCATGTTCACAATTGCATTTAAACATCTTATTCTGTGAAGCTTAAAAAATAACAAATAGTATAAGGTATGGCGGACAAAGACATTTTTACATTATAACATTTTGGTCCCTAGAGCTTTCTGCAAAGGCTAGTTACCTCAGTGGCATTTAAAATGCATGATACAGGACCAGAAATTATTAAATGCTCAACTTTTTTTCTAAAATGATTTATGTGTTTGCTCATGACACAAAAGTTCATTTAGAAAGCAAGTGGGTTTTTAATAGTGCTTTCAGGATAAAACGTTATGCCATTTTTGTGTATTTCCCATTGATCAGCATTATTATCTTTATATTACATTTTCAGGATATTGCAAGACAGATTATTTTTGTCTCTTGTTCTTAGAGTGTTTTTTTTTTATCTGATCTGGAAGGATGCCTGTAAGTTTTCCTGTTGGATTGAGGCAATGAAGGTTTTATTTGTGCGCTTTAGTGCTAGACTTGTATTAAATTAGTGGTGGGCTTTTCTTTTCCTGAAAAAAATAGTAGCTTTAACAGACTTCTTTTGAGATGGAATCTGTTTACACAGTTTGTTGAAGCTGAACAAAGGAATGTAGGGAGTTGTAAATTTTAAGTCTGCATTTCGACAGTCTGGATGAGACCAGAAAGTCTGAGGGAGTGGAGGATCCAGAAGATGGGCAAGAAAGAGAACAAAAATATACAGTATAATAGGCAACAGATTATATTATGTTTTTAACAAAGGACTACAAACATCTATTTGTATATATCTTTTCGCCTATGAGACATGAAACAAATTAATAATTTAAAGTAGCTATTTATGTTCATTAATTTCAGCATGTAACTTTTAATTCACTCATTGCCTACTCCTGTTTTGCATAGTGCTGTGATAGTAAAAATGTATATTGTGTCCCACTGTTTGCAAACAACATGCTGGATATCACTATATACATAGTAGTCACATTTGGAAAATTTTATTATTAGAAATTGAACTCCTATAGTGATTGCAGAGTCTAGGTTGTGGGTCAAGAACAATGATTGTTTAAAACTGTAAATCGAATGGAGGGTGGAGGGGTTTTACAGGGATGGGGGAATCCCCTTTGGAGTTGAAAGCACTGTGTCCATGGCCTGAATATTGTTGGACCAGAATGGATAACCTTGAATCGAGCCAGTATGCATCTACGAGTGCTGGTAATCAAAAGCCAAAAAATTGAGATGTACCAGCCCACTTCAACCACCAATGTTAAGAATTTTGGAAAGCAGAGTAGTGGGGCATCCTTGTTCAAAGTAAGGAGACGTGCATTTAAATGTGAATGATTTCAGGGGTGGGGATTTCCTTTCAATGTCTGTAGATGCGAATGTATCTTACAATGAAATAGCTCATGGGGGACCCACTAAGTTTAAACTGATGTCATAGATCCAGTGGCATTTCTAGGCTTTGCAGTTATCAGAGCCTTAGCCTCCCTCTGTATTTGTTGTATGCAATATTACATGTATATAAAATAAGAGCAGAGTATGGGGGGGGGGGGGTGCTTTGGGCTTTTGCACACATTCGTATAATGCTATAACACTGATCAGGACCTATACTGTATTGTATATGGTGGACAAAAGAATCAGTGGCTTACCGCTATTTTCATGTATATAATCGAGAAAAAGATCAGGGGCTGGGCATAATAGATCAGTGGCTTAAGCCTGTGAAGTTCCCAACTTCACCACATTTCTCCTGGCTGGTCTTAGAGCAGAACACTTCCTCCTCCGCTCCACTCTTACATGTACCTTGAGCTTCACCAGACTTTCTCCTTCCATTGTATACCTGACTGTAGGTGGCAAGCATGATTTTTTTTTTTTCCTGTCCAGTGCACTGCCTCCTCTTCGGTCATTCATCAACCCTACTGGTTAGTGCAGCTGTTTGGCCTCAATCACTTCTGCTACAGTCTTCATTTGCATAACGCACGCTCTCAGTGCAGCATATAACATAGCATAATATTAATAAATATTAACAAATAAATTGATCAACAAATAAAGTGTCGGATAATTCTCTTTTTCTATAATGTCACCAAATTTCAATCAAATCTATCAAAGCATAAATAATGTCCTGCCACATTTCAATTGTTTTTTTGTTAACGAGTGAGTGTGTCAGTTAACTTGTGCTCTCAGATATCAATATATAGATATAGATATATAGATAATGGCTTCTTTCTTACCATCCTAAAATACAGGATTATGTTTTTACCACGCTGAACAGCCCAATCAGTGTGATGATAACATTTCTGCTACCTCTGTTAAACTTTGAGTTAGAGTACATCCTTCATGTCATAGGGCAAGCTGTGAAAACAGATTTTCATAAAGTGTATTAAAGTCATTGGCAATGCAGTGAATATTTCTATGTACAGAAAAATCGTAGTCCTAAAAGCACAATCCTGCAGGATCATGGAGGATATTTTATTACTCCTCAGCATCTACCACAAACAGCTACATTGTGCATTAAATTCATCCATTTAATTTTTGAAATCGGTCAGATTTTAGTGCTGCTTTATAATATAATTACAGTGTTTTCCTGTACACAGAAACTACAGATTTTTAAACACATAATAAGGGCTAACTTGCCAAGATACTCTCTCTGGACTTGAAGAGAAAAAGTTGTGTCTTAGGACCTTGCTTGACTTTGTCATTATCCATATTTCCCTTAACCTTAAAGACTTTCATGTCAGTAGAATAAGTGCCTTCTGTTATAATCTTTTGAATTTGTTAGAGTAGTAAACATTAAAATGCACCAACATCTTTGACAATTTACAATATGTTTATTCCATGGCTTTTTCTCTATTGTTTTCCTGGTGGTATTCTGTTTTGTCCTGGTTTTTACTCCCAGGCCTGTCTGATGCTCCTTTTATAGAACTTTGCCTCGTTGTTTCCTTGAAACTAGTCCTTGGCCTGTGTTGTTTTACTTCGTATTAGGTTGTCTAAAGTGTGTTGAAGACTCTGTTATTTGAATTGCTGGATTTATTTCTGTAAAGTTAGCTTTAAAGTGTTTTTGGAGCAGTCAGGCTCTTCTTAGAGAAGTGTGCCACAGTTAGGATGTTACAATAAGGATGAAATTATTACTACATATTTCTAGAACTGATGGAGTAGAAAGAGCTTTGTAATCTGTTTACTACCCTCCAAAGCCACCCTTGAACTTGCAGGTCTTTGACTTTCTCCCTTTTATTTTTATTTTTTTATATTTTTTTGTAAGTTGGTAACAGCTGCACTTCAGAGTTGTCAGATGTGCTTAACAGGTGCCTTCTACAATGATCTATAAACCCTTGTGGTATTTGCCTAGCAAAAATAAAACTCTCCCAAGCCATTACACCCCCACCCTACCAAATCTCTTTTGTCGCATGTCACAAATTGCTTGCAGTAATGTACAGTACAGGTAGGAGAGGACCTCTCCAAGGAAGATACTAAGAGATAAGCCGCAAGTATAATGGCATACTGTTTGTGTAGTAATAGCTATATTAGGTTGTGGACCATGTGTATTCATTATTTACATCAACCTTCCCACATTCTCAGGAGAAACAGAGTGGGTACAGGGGTATAGCAAAAGAGTTGTGTGCTCCTTGAGCATATTTTCACTTTGCTCTTACTCAGTAAACAGTAATGTTCTCTGATAGAGAAACACATTAGGATCTCAGCTTATATGAATGGGCCTGTTGAAGCCATTAAGAGTAGATCTTTTAGTATGTCCTGGTCACTATGTCTCAGTAAATCTAAAAAAAATTGGTTTTCATTGTATAATTTGTCAGAAGATATGCCAGATTTTTGGATTTCAAGCATCTCCACAGGGTGCTGACCTTAGGGAAATTATATTTTGTGGTCAATACCACAGAAATGCAAAAATGATTTAGTCTGCAAGATCACAGAGGATATATATGGAAAATTGTTTCAAACTGGAATAAAATGGCTGATGAAGGATGCTGATACTGCAGCACATAACTTTTCTGTATATTTTTTAGATACTGGATATTCTGTATGCGGTGTGTGTTTTTCCTATGAAGTTTGTCATTAAATACTAATGAAATAGAATGTTAAAATAATTCAATTGTAGAAAGTATTTTTAAATTGATTATTAGCTTGAAAATGTATTCTGCAGAAATAAGTTTTCTTTGTACAATAATTGTAATGCAAAATTAAACTTTAGTAAGGAAACATTTTAGCAGTTGCTATACAATAGATATATTTAAAATAAGGGCATTTTACTCTATTCATTTCAAGGTTCAGAGTTCTGAAATATTTTAAAGTGGAATTCTTGAAAATCTTAAACTACTTGAACTGCATTTGAATGGTGTTAACATTTTATAATACAGTACAATGATCCCCCGCCTAGCGCGGAAGTTACGTTCCAGACCCATCAGTGATAGGTGAAAATCCAAAATAGACCGAAATAAATCCGAAATAGAAAGACCATATAAATAAACATTTTTTTTTATAGTTTAAGCCATAAAATTCCCCTCCCACATGCTTTAAACACATGTAAACTTATTAAAACACATTTTGTAAACACATATGTGGATGTCTGGCTAAGGATATGAGTAACATCTCTCTATTATAAAAAAAAAAAAATCTTGGCAAGGAGACCGGGGAGACGAGACGTGATCTTCTCGGAAGACAATTATACGTCCTGCGAGAGACATTTTAATGTCCTGCGAGACAAGGCAGTGAGACAGAAGGACAGTTGCTGCACAGGCTTTTAAATGATTGACGCACAGAGTGACAAGCAGAACACGCACCTTGGCAGAAACAGCACAAAGCCAGTAACTGATCTGTTCGCTTCTCCTTAACGTGCATTCAGCTCCCTCCCTTCACAACGCGAGCGGGAGAGATGCGAAGTGGCAGGAGCGCAGCGCGCCTCCCGGGGTTTGAGCGAAGCAATCGAGACCAGATCATCTCGGAGAGACACTATGATAACACACGAAACTAGACATTACAACCTTAGGAAGCAAAACTTGTGAGACGTGACATTTGCACGTCACGCCCTACTTACAAACAATTTAAAATAAGTTCAAGGACATCTAACCTAGCAGTTGTTTTAATGCTTTTGACAGACGCACGTCAGGTGCTCTCAGCTCTTAAAACAACGACAAGCAGAACATGCAGCTCACCAGCAGCAGCAAGCCAGCAGATGATCCGAGCGCATCTCCTTAGCCTGCATTCAGCCCTCACCACCCCCACCCTCCCCCTTCAGAACGCTAGCAGCAGAGAGGCAAAGTGGCAAAAGGACAGCTGCTGTACAGGCTTTTAAATGATTGATGCAAAATGATACAAGCAGAACATGCAGTTGGCCAGCAGCAAGACAACAGCTGAACCGATCTCATCCCTTTAGCGTGCGTTCAGACCCCCCCCCTTCACAACACAAGCAACGTTATAAGTCCTGCGAGAAAGAGATTTAACCATGTCCGGGGCAGGAAATAAAGGACAAATATTGTTTTTACAAAAGTTTTAAAGTAAAAAAATGAAAATAATGCATATATAACAATTCCCATGAAAATAACAATCTCTTTAAATCGTTTATCCAGTAAACCAAACCCGGGGGTGGGTGAGCGAAGTGAGCAGGGGGCGGAGCCCCCTAGTAATAATAATAATAAATCTGCGATATAGCAGGGGCGCGATAGCAGGGGATCACTGTAACTAAGTTTTTCATTAGTAAACTTTTACAAACCTCTCTAAATTAGACAATGCAAAAAAGATGTTTAATGAATTAATGATCTGTAAAGATGCAAAAAAAAACTGTATAATGATTTGTATTGACTTATTAATGAAAGTTATTAGAAACATACCAATAGATTATCATTTAGTGATAGATGAACTGTTTACATAAACTAATAATAAACATACATAAACTAAAAATTTATCAAGGCTTATTAATGAAAGTTATTATAAAGTATAACTCAAATCGTTTTAAGGAACTTTTCAGGTGTTTTTGTTCAGCTATACCTTGCAAATTTTAAAAACAAATCAGTAGTATAAAATAATGTGGATAGGAGACTTTTAACAGAATTTGTCACGTTTGTGGGACATGAATGCCATCAAAGTGCTGAGCCATGCAAAACAAAGGTTCTCCTGGCAGGTTTCTTTAGGACTGTACTGTATGTGGTAGTGAGGCATATCCTCCCCTTTCTATCTTCTGAGAGTGACTAGGAAAGAAGGGCCATCAGCACTAGTGTGAGTTTTAGTTTTGTTTAATTAAAGTAAACATTTGGTTTCATTTGTTTGTGTCAAATTTGACTTTTTCCAGCAAAAGTGAGTGAATTATTAAAGTTTATGTGATAAAATTAAACATTTTCAACAAAGGTATTGTGTTAGTATATTGTCTTGAGTGAGAATGTGTAAGTAAATATAAATTATACTTATTAAAGTTGCTTTTTATTTAGCTCAGAGTACATTTTTTTTTCATTGTTGGTATAAATTCCAAACAACTGTCTTTGTTTGTACCATTTATTCACATCATCAAAAGAATTCATCCATCCATCCTTTTTCTGAATCCACTTGAGCTAATGTAAGGTCATTGAGAGCCAGAGTAAGAGTAGGTAAGAACTAACCATGGACAAGATGCCAGTCCAGTGCTGGACACTCTTCTACACTCACAACTAGACATGTCCATTTTTGGTGATGTAAAAGAAAATTCAAGGTAACCAAATTAAAATGTAGTGGACATGGGGAGAATGTGCATATGTTTAGTATTCTCGTTCACCCAGACTGGTATTCAAGGCCCATTTTCTTAATATGTGAGGCAATAGTATTATCCACTGCATGATTATGATGACCCAGCATGTTTATATGAGTTTATTAAAACTCCCTTTTGAGATAAAAAAAAATTAAGTTCAGAATTAAAATCTTTTTACGTGATGGTATTTTATGCTATTGCAATGCATGCAGTTTGACTTTCTGTGTATTTACCTATTTATTGTCCTTACACCATGTACCAAATGAGTGAGTTTCTTTAAATTAATGGAAAAAATAAGATTTAAAGTTGATATTTTCCTGTAAGTTGAAAAATTCATATGCAGTATTATTTGCTCTACAAATAATTTGAAGTTTAGCGTAATCTGAAAAACAAGCCTGTTTATTCACCTGTTAACGTGGGCAAAAGTTTGCTATATACTAAGGTTGCATGGCATTCACAGCATAGAAACAGAAAGAAGTTCTTTATGGAGCTGCAGCGAATTGTCTTCCGTGTCATGTTAATAAGTTGTGGAAAGAAACAGCCTTCTGAACTGGCAACAGTCGTTGTCTTGAAATATTAAATGAAAACAACGCAAATGTTAAAGAGACAAAAAAAAAAGTGTTTTGCCTTGTGTTTATTTGTGAGAGGATTGATTATAAGCAGTCCACAATTAGAATGCATCTTGTACCAAATAACATTTGTAAAACTAACTCAATAGGGAAACATACATACAGCACATAAATAAATAAATGTGTGAGTCTATATTTTCACTTTGATACATTGTGTTTTTGTGTCTCTCTCAGTCCTGTAATATTGTGAGCTGTAATGCATTCTACTCAGATCCACTTCATTAAGCGCCTTGCTATTAATTTTACTGTGGAATGCGCTACTATTAAACATAAGAGCCTGTCAATTGAGTTATTTACAATCTGATTTTCATGGGGTTGATTTTTCACAATAGTAACACCACTGGTCACAGGATTTATTTCAAACATGTAGTGACCAGCAAATAATTTGCCTTTTTACATATGTATACAGCATTCCTACTTTACAGAACGAAATTTAGATGTGTACAAATAAGCAGTGCAATAAGCGTCATGGAAAGCACCTCTTCTATGTCAGCAATGTTGGAAAAAATTTTTCTTCCATGTCAATCTAGGTGTAGTAAGGGTGACAGCAAGAAGGGTGCTTGGCATGACATCTGGACAGAGGAAGGAGGAAAAGGAAACCTGGTGGTGGAATGGGGAAGTACAGGAGAGTATACAGAGGAAGAGGATGGCAAAGAAGAAGTGGGATAGTCAGAGAGATGCAGAAAGTAGACAAGACTACAAGATAAGGCACAAGGTGAAGAGAGAGGTGGCGAAGACTAAAGAAAAGGTGTATGATGAGTTGTATGAGAGGTTGGACACTAAAGAGGGAGAAAAGGATCTGTACCGATTGGCTATACAGGGGGACCAAGCTGGGAAAGATGGTAAGGGTAATTAAAGGATAAAAATGGAAACATACTCACAAGCGAGGAGAGTGTGTTGAGCAGATGGAAAGAGTACTTTGAGAGGCTGATGAATGACGAGAATGAGAGAGAGAAGAGGTTGGATGATGTGGAGATAGTGAATCAGGAAGTGCAACGGATTAGCAAGGAGGAGGTAAGGACAGCTATGAAGAGGATGAAGAATGGAAAAGCCGTTGGTCCAGATGACATACCTATGGAAGCATGGAGGTGTTTAGGAGAGATGGCAGTGGAGTTTTTAACCAGATTGTTTAATGGAATCTTGGATGCCTGAGGAGTGGAGAAGAAGTGTACTGGTGCCGATATTTAAGAATAAGGGGGATGTGCAGGACTATAGTAACTACAGGGGGATAAAATTGATGAGCCACAGCATGAAGTTATGGGAAAGAGTAGTGGAAGCTAGATTAAGAAGTGAGGTGATGATTAGTGAGTAACAGTATGGTTTCATCCCAAGAAAGAGCACCACAGATGCGATGTTTGCTCTGAGGGTATTGATGGAGAAGTACAGAGAAGGCCAGAAGGAGTTGCATTGCATCTTTGTGGACCTGGAGAAAGCATATGACAGGGTGCCTCGAGAGGAGTTGTGGTATTGTATGAGGAAGTCGGGAGTGGCAGAGAAGTATGTAAGAGTTGTACAGGATATGTACGAGGGAGGTGTGACTGTGGTGAGGTCTGTGGTAGGAGTGATGGATGCATTCAAGGTGGAGGTGGGATTACATCAGGGATCGGCTCTGAGTCCTTTCTTGTTTGCAATGGTGATGGACAGGTTGACAGACAAGATTAGACAGGAGTCCCCGTGGACTATGATGTTTGCTGATGACATTGTGATCTGTAGCGATAGTAGGGAGCAGGTTGAGGAGACCCTGGAGAGGTGGAGATATGCTCTAGAGAGGAGAAGAATGAAGGTCAGTAGGAACAAGACAGAATACATGTGTGTAAATGAGAGGGAGGTCATTGGAATGGTGAGGATGCAGGGAGTACAGTTGGCGAAGGTGGATGAGTTTAAATACTTGGAATCAACAGTACAGAGTAATGGGGATTGTGGAAGAGAGGTGAAAAAGAGAGTGCAGGCAGGGTGGAATGGGTGGAGAAGAGTGTCAGGAGTGATTTGTGACAGACGGATATCAGCAAGAGTGAAAGGGAAGGTCTACAGGACGATAGTGAGACCAGCTATGTTATATGGGTTGGAGACGGTGACACTGACCAGAAAGCAGGAGACAGAGCTGGAGGTAGCAGAGTTAAAGATGCTAAGATTTGCATTGGGTGTGACGAGGATGGACAGGATTAGAAATGAGTACATTAGAGGGTCAGCTCAAGTTGGATGGTTGGGAGACAAAGTCAGAGAGGTGAGATTGCGTTGGTTTGGACATGTGCAGAGGAGAGATGCTGAGTATATTGGGAGAAGGATGCTAAGGATAGAGCTGCCAGGCAAGAGAAAAAGAGGAAGGCCTAAGAGAAGGTTTATGGATGTGGTGAGAGAGGACATGCAGGTGATGGGTGTAGCAGAACAAGATGCAGAGGACAGAAAGATATGGAGGAAGATGATCCGCTGTGGCAAAACCCTAACAGGAGCAGTCGAAAGAAGAAGAAGAAGAAGAAGTCAATCTAGCACCACTGTCTCTTCAACTCACAAGCTCATCTGTCAGTTCCTCTTCACTATCCCTTTATTATACACGTCTTTGCTGTTAATCTTCTCAGACTGAATGTTTAATCGATTGTGAAATGAGAGTTAAGGAAGTGATCCGTCAATGGGGTTGTGTCACATACTGAAACAATATAAAGGACGATAAATAGCAGCAGGCATATCATTCGGCACAGAATTCACACTTCGATGAACTTTTATAATTTTATTACACAAACATGTCGACCTATCTAGTGCATCAAAAGGGACGGGAGAGGGATTGTCCTCCCATACAGTCTACAACACATCGGAGAGCAGAAGAACTAAGAGGTAAACTCAAGGTATTATTTAGGTGCTGGAAGTAAGCAGTCGTTTTGGAACTCCCAAAATGTTGGTTGGGGTTTTCAGTACTTTTTCAGTACCAGAATACTGTCTTCACAGATACTTTTGAAAGCAGGAACTGGATTTTCACGGGGCTCTTAATTTTTCACTGAAATTGCTCCACCCACCACACGGCGAACCACCCGGATTGAGCAGTGCTAGATATTACCATACCATGTAGCCCCCTTTTTCCCCTCAAATATTTTATTGTAACAAATACTTTATGACATCATTTTTGTTTCTTTAGAACTAAATCCAAAATGTCTTAAAACGGCTGCAAGGAAGGATAGAGAATGTATGCAGCTGTTAATGGAAAAGAGCAGATAGCGAATCAAAGCCTTAATGTCTGTCATTTGGTTTTCAATGTGACTGTTTTTCATCCATCAGTTTATCGGATAACCAGCTTATTCAGCAGAGCTATAAATCCTGATGTTTTTAGGCCTGCTAATATAAATATAATGGAAGATAGTATTGCTTATAAACTATTGCTAGAATTCTATTTTTGGGGTGTGTGATTCATTAAATGAGGTTTAAATTTTGCCGAGCTAATTTTTATTTTTCATTTGTGATTTTTTTGTACTTACCAAACTAAAATATGCACAATATGCACTATTATCAAAATATCAATGTTTATTACAAATAAAGAAAAATTTACTTAATTCAAGGGTAAAGATTAAATTAATGACTTTTAAATATGTTACACACTTAAAAAGATTGTCTGCTGTCAGCTGTAAATGCAGACTACAATGGATGAAGCTGCAAGTACTATGTGCAGAATATGGAATTTCTTCTTTCAATTACCAAATTTAAATTTGATAAACACAGGGTAGCGCCACTGTTGTATTTCATTGTAATATTACATATATATCTAGTGAGTTGCTTCCTGCCTTGCCTCCAGTGCATCTGGAATAGACTCTTACTCCCAATAACCCTGAATTGGAGCATTCAGTTTAAAAATTCATCAATATCAGAGGAGTAGTGGTTCTCCTTCTTGAGAAAGGTACCATACAACTCCTTCCCATTCTTTGTGCATCACGATCTCTAATGGTTAAGAAAGCAACAGTCCTTGACAATGTGCACTTCAGAGTTTTAGCAGTTGAAATTTATATATGAATATTGTACATTCTTGTTAGTTAGTGTTGTCAATTCAAGTTACTATTTTGTACAAGATGGCTAGGTTTGACAGGCTCCAAACTCTAATTCAATTGCATAATGTGAATGCTGAGGATATACTACTGAGTTTGTAATATGTTAGTTTGAGGTTCTGAGAGGAACTTTGGAATCTTATATACGTATGAATGTAAACGTACAGGATTTTTAAAAATGTAGGTGGATTAATGAAACTGCTTATGATTATGATTAAACAAAAATTACTTCTTCTCACATCAGATTCAGAATTCTTACCCTGAAACAGAAGGTAATACTGACTCATCATCATAGTATCATTAATTACTATTAACAGGAAAGAAAAGACAAGACAGGAGTACACAAGGGCAAGTATCTTCCAGACCTAGATCTTCAGGATAATGCTATCCAAAATAGTGCAATTCAAGGGCTGGTAATATTAAAACATAATTATAAACTTGTGTAAGTATTAAAAACTATCTGTAAATCATGTATCTGCACAGCTTTTAAATAACAACATTTACTGACAGTAAACTTGAGAAAGCTATGCAGACGAAAGCCAGAATAATACAAAGAGAGGAAGTTTTTGTTGGTTGCCAGAGGCAGTGGGAAAGTTGCTTTTTAGCCCGGACTTGAGTGTTGGCACAGAAGGAACTTTACAGAAAGATTCTGGGAGATCATCCATTCAGCCCCATTTTAAAACATCAAGTAGTTTTATTTTTTATGGGAAGTTGTTACATCACAATATATTGCATTATTCAAGACTCTTGAATGTTTTTTTAAAGCAATTGCAATATTACAATTTTCTCATTAAAGCAAGCAATTTTACCCTCCTGCTAAATAAATGTTTTGAATAGCCTGTTATTCTGCCCTCAGCATGAGCTGGGGTTTTTGTTCAGCATTCGTCTACTGACAAGAATATGCGAGTAAGGAAAGTGAAGACAAGGAGGTTTATTTTTAACGCTCAACGAACTGTAGCATCTAGTTAAAGCTAAAAAAGATGAACAAAGAATTACACAGTACCCTTAACTTGGATTTGAAAGAACTGTGAATGTTTATCTAAACTTTTATCTCATTCAGTTAATGCTAAAACTGTGGTCAGTAATTTTATTTAAAACTGTTAAAACTGAAGATTTACAGTACTTGCATTGTTCACTTTTGTGAATGAAAGAATCAAGTATGTATTATATTTTCTGTGTACAAAATACATGTACTGTACATATGGCACCAAAATTGACTGATACTCAGTCCAAATCAATTTGGCTATTTATGTAAAATATTGTTGACAGGATACAGCATCAGAGCAAAGAGGATCACCCTGGCAAACACGCTGTATAATTGAGGTAATGTTAAATATGACAAAATAACTGTGCATTATTGTTTTCATTATCTAGCATTGAGACATTTTACTTATTAAGTAGCACTTTAGGATAACTTAATACAATAATACAGAAAACTCTAGAAGCTTCTCAAAATTTTTTTTTCGTTCTGTTCAAGCAGAAATGTTAATCTATTATTGACAAAAAGGGGAGCTCTGACAAGATAAACAATCTGGGGCAACACACAGCAGAAACAGCAATGAAACAGGGAAAAATGAGCTATGACATGGAAAAGCATGGAAGAAGAGCCCATTGCAGAAAGTTAGAGAGTTTGGCCTTTGTGGCAGATGGCCAGGGATCTTGCCCCATTGGGATGCCTGGATCAAGGAAGCCCCAGGAGAGGGGCAATATCTCCCTTGGACGCAAGAGGGCAGCCCCCCTGATTTCCATCAAGGGCCCTGTGGGGGTCCGTGGCCCAACCAAGGGGCTGCCTGGTTGGTTCCTGAGCCCTGGAGGATAGCGTTTCCGCCACACCAGGAAGTGCTGCCGGAACACCATCAAGCACCTGGAGCACATCCGGGGCATGATAAAAGGGGCCACCTCACTCCCTTCAAGGAGGTGAGTCGGGAGAAGAAAGACGGAGCTTGCGAGGGAGGAGTGGAGGCAGCCGAAGAGAGACGAAGGACTGAGCAATAGTGCGAGTCACTGGAACCAAACTGTAAATAGTGTCAGTAAATAAACTGTGTGTTGTGGACATTGGTGTCGTGTCTGTCTGTGGACGGGCTGGCTTTTACACCTTACAGTTGGCATCCACCAGTGAATCATTAAAATAACTAAAACATTTTCTGGATAATAACCCCACAATTAAGGGAACATTATTTAGGTTGTAAATCTGTAGTCGGACAGATTTTAAAAAAATCAGGAAAGTGTACAAAAAAAAAAAATCCAAGTCTTTAAATGCCCTAGATGGGCACTGCTGGTTCAGTTATCAGTAAGTTAGGCTAAATTGAACCATCCAGATACTACCTAAAAAAGGTTTTTCCTCAAATCTCTTCACCCAGCCAGGAAGGAGACTTTGAGAGAACCCACAGAAAGGCAAGCAATCACATTGAAGGTGCTACAAAGTTCAGTATGTGATGCTGGAGTAAACGTGCACCAGTCAAGCGTACCTAGAGCTCTGCATAACCTCAGCGTGTCATGGAGGATGGTATAAAAGAAACCATTCCTCAAAAAGCATTTTGTGAACATTTGTCTGAAGGGGTTTACCAAAGAACATCAGAATGAGCCAGTTGCTTTTTGGGGTGAGTTCAAAGAGATATGTGTGGTTCAAGTGTAATACTGACCACACTTTAAAAAACACTCTGCCTGTAGTAAAGTATCAGAAGGGACTGTGAAACTTGTTGAAACAGAAGGAAGAAAGGAGGACAAGACAAAACCTTTTATTCTGCTAGAATCCAGACACTTCTAGGCAGGTGGTGCAAGTGCATTGAGAAGGGTGGTGAATACATTGAGAATTTAAATTATCAGTTTTTTTAAGGTTCGTTCCATTTTCTAACATTAGCTTGACTCCCCCTCGTAGTAGGCAGCATATTACCCTGAAGATAGACAAGGCTGGATGGGTGATTGACAGCGAAATGTCACACAGTTATACTGAGCTTTGCCTTCTGCAAACCATGCAGTATTCACTTTACACTTTATAAGCCCAGGAAGCTTCAAGAAGACAAGTGCAGACTCCCAGGGCATTGGATAAATAGAGCCTCACAGAAGATAAGGAGAGATCACAAAGTGAGACATGGAACTCTAGAAGACAATTGAAACACTGGAAGAGTGAAGGTGACTTATAGTTGTGGCTATTTAGCAACTGTTACTTTATAAGGTATTTCCTGTAGCCATAACAGCAGGGAAATGATTCTTCTAAAGTATGACCGTGGATCATTAATTGTTAAATAAATGTGCCAGTTACCAGGCTTAACACTCAATCTTTATATCTCGGTGCTTGTTAAAGTAATTTTCTTGATGTTGTTTCGATCAAGTGGCAACAATTATGTATATCTTAGTGCAGTATCTTACCTTATTATTTATGTCTTCTACTTATTATTATTGCAGTCAATCCTCAACTTCTGCGGGAGTACTGTTGCTCGAAATCTGCACAAACATCAAAGACATAAATATTAATACGTTGATCCTTTGAGAGATAAGGTTTAGGTTCCACCAAGAACTGTAATATTTTACTAAAGATTGTTCAAACTACACTTTTCTGCATATAATTCTTTATAATAAAACATTATTTCTGATAATATGCACTTTTCATAATACAGCAGCCATGAAATAACCCCTAAAATACAATTCACAAAATGAAATTGATAACAGTAAACATTTTTTCCTGCTAGTCATTCCCTAGAATTCTGTGATCTTTTGTACTACTATCTCAATAAAAAGACTTCAGATGGTGCTGTCAAAAGATGCTAAGACTGGCAAGGTCTCAATGTCACCTCCAACACGTTGTCTTTCATGGCTGGCAGATGATGTTGGAAAACATGAAGGATGTACCAGCATGAAATAAACCATCAGTAAAGTCTGCTTCATGCACCACTTGAGATCTTTAAGGATCTTGGAGTATGGGAGCATGGAAGGGTTGACATTTAACCTCGAGGCTACAATTGATGATGGAATCGGCAGCCCCAATGTCTCCGGCAAGCTGGTCGTGGCTGACAGTGACTACTGACAGGTTTATCTAACACCTTCATTTTCTCACTAAGCTACATCACTGACTTTGCACCCTTGAACTTAGCGCCTGAAAGATTAACTGTGCTTTGGGGGCATAATTGCAACATAAAACATCTTTTTTGTTTTTAAGCAAAAAAATTAAATATGCAACAAATTCATGGTGATCTTTTTACTCTACAGCGATATGATGAACAAGACCAGTGAAGTGCAAATACAATACTAGCCACTCTTCAAACTTGCGCACATCGTGCCAGGTTTTCACAATGAGCCTTATTTTTTTCTCTACTTTACATAGCCGTAAGCCCATGGTTACCAGTGCTATACTAAAAATGAGGTTACTATTGAAATTGTGTGAATGCTTGAAGTTGTGGAAGTTAAACAAGCAAATGTTGAGGATCAAGTGCATCTTTTGTGATGAAGCCTTAGTGTTAGCATCAGAAAACTACAAAAACAAAAAAAAAGATGAGTAGCAATTTGCTGCTTATGACATAATTTATTCTCAAATGTGGCCTCCTACTCCTCGCTGAGAGTGATTGTAGAATACTTTGTAAATATTTCTCATCTCCTACTCTGAGTTGGACAAATTCTTATCCTAGTTAGACTTTTAATGGGATTCCTAGGAGTAATGTTGAGATGCTTGATAAATAAGGGCCCTGATCTCACCCTGAATGAGAATCTGTGGTAGTATTTGTTAACTGTGATCCACAAACATTACCTGACTAACCTGCTCTACCTGGGACAAATCTGCCTGGAGGTGTTCACCAAAATCATTCCGGAGCTCTGGGCAAAGCTGGCATTGAACATACTTGTCCCAAAACACTTAATGAAGTTATAGTTGCAAAAGATGACTGTTCATAATATTAAATATCCTTTTTTTCTTTCTTAGTATTTTTTTCTAACATAAAACAGTATCATGTTAATTCAAGTAATTTTGAATGTTAGCCCTTAGAAATAAAAGTATAGAGAATAACATTTCAGGGTAGAATTTTGTATTCAATAAAATTAAAGAATTGTTCAATGAACTTAACATTTTTACAAGATATTGTACATGTCTAGTTGGTGTCTTTACAGGACAATATCGCCTATTTTAAAATGTAGTTGAAGCTACTGGCTTTAATAGCATCTTGAGTCGTGCCATTTCTTGGCCATTTAATTAGCTATTGTTTTTGCTTAATATAGTAGGACATGTAAAGGTCTCAACCACCCCCAACATCAGAAACTGTAGCTGTAAGCTTTGAGCTTTGAAATTGCTGCATTTTGACCTGTACAGAAATAAACACCTGAAGAAAAAAGTTTCTGTCTGAGTGAATACATAAAGAAGCAGAATGTGAATGTGGGAATCTGGTAAAATTATGACTTCATTTTAGAGAAAACATTATACCCCTAAATCAAATTTCCAGGTACTTTGCCTCTAACTGATTGAATATTACACCAGAAGCATTTTTTTCTTTCAAGTAAGATTAAGTACAGCAAATTCAGCTTCTGTTTTTATAGGCACATTTCCTGATGAAATCATCTTAAATTTGTATTCTTTGGACACTTGCATTTTTTCACCTGATTAATACTGTTTGAGATTGTGACATGTCGACACCTGTCCTGTCAAAGATACATTACATATTTAGATAACTTGAGAGAATCTGTAGTAGCAGAGAAGTTAGTTTTTTTTTTTCCTTTTGAAATATATATATATATATTAGCTGTGGGCGGCACGGTGGCGCAGTGGGTAGCACTGCTGCCTCGCAGTTGGGAGACCTGGGGACCCGGGTTCAATTCCCGGGTCCTCCCTGCGTGGAGTTTGCATGTTCTCCCCGTGTCTGCGTGGGTTTCCTCCGGGCGCTCCGGTTTCCTCCCACAGTCCAAAGACATGCTGGTTAGGTGGATTGGCGATTCTAAATTGGCCCTAGTGTGTGCTTGGTGTGTGGGTGTGTTTGTGTGTGTCCTGCGGTGGGTTGGCACCCTGCCCAGGATTGGTTCCTGCCTTGTGCCCTGTGTTGGCTGGGATTGGCTCCAGCAGACCCCCGTGACCCTGTGTTCGGATTCAGCGGGTTGGAAAATGGATGGATGGATATTAGCTGTACCCCGTGGCTGTGCCCACATAGTAATGATTTGGACAAACTTTAAAAATCAATAGACGTTGGCACTATATCTGAGCATGTTCAGCTTTGACAAGAAAGCGCTCCTTGCATGGGGAGAAAAGCACGTGGCCGTGATATCTCTGGCAATCAGCAGCTACCCTATAAAACACATGGAGCTCTGATCTCTCTCTCTCTCTCGAAAACTTCAAACGTTACTCCTTAACAATCTGTAGATGATAATGTCTATTGAACAAACAGGTATCGCTGGCTAAGCGGAGGCAAGGTGCACTCCAACACATGGTGAGACATAGACTAACTCGAACAGAGGCTAGCAAGTGAATGCGGAAGGCCCCGCCCACAGCCACTCTCTTGGATTTGCATAAATACATCAGTACCACAAGCGAACTATGGTACTTAGCACGATGAGAGAAGTCGTAAAATCAACCGGAAAGTTCAAGAAAATTATAGAAAACAACCAAATCTAAATCCATTAAGTAATTATTTCGTGAAAAGTGGACATACAGACAGAATGCGTTTGGACCACAAAATTTTTAAAACCGTTTCTTAGCGAGCACCAATGGGCCAAGGGTAACCTACATTCCAAATTTCAAGTCCCAAGTCCTCATGGTTCGGGAGATTTTGTGATGAGTGAGTCTGTGGTATTTGGCTTTTATATATATATATATATATATATAAATATATATATATATATATATATATATATAATTACAAGTCATTACTGTATTTTGTATCTTACCAAATTATATTTCTTTTAATATGTGTTAGGAACAACTAAGCATCAATGCTTAATGGCCTTGGAACTCTACATAACATATCTTCTGGCATCCAGTAATGGTTAAAACATATACAGCAAACAGGTTCTAGCTCTCCAGGGCAGGGTATGGCTCTCATGGTTTGTGTTTATGTTTGTGTGTTGCAAAGCTTTATTGTTGCACTCGGCCAAGTCTAGTCCCTGTTTATCATCCATTATCTCTTCTCTGATGGTTCCTTAAACCACCCTTAAAATGTCATTGCTAATGTGGTTGCTGTTTTGTTGGTGAAACCAGTTTCAATGGCAACACCATCACCAAGCTTCTAGTCGCACTGTAGTAACAGATCAGTTTCCATACATGTTATCATATACAGTAGATGGCAAGACTGTACTAAAAACATTCTCTCTGTACCATTTTTAACACGTGTATTGGTTGTTTAAATCTGTGCTATTTGCAAAGTACTTGTTTGCTTTTAAGCAAATTCATGCAATTATTGCAGTTCGGTGACAGGTTTCGATCAACTTGAAAACTTTGATCTTTTTGAATGAAAGTATTCTGATGAATATTGAATAAACCAGAAGAAACTGATGTCATACTGCTTATAAAGCAGTACTGAGGAATAAAAAACAAAAACGACTGCAAAAATATCAAAGTGAACAATTCACACTAAAGTGAATTATCCGTTATCTTTCCATTGAATACATATATATGTAAATTTACACCACAAACATTTAATTTAATTGCTTGATTGGTCTGATTATTATTTTTTTTTTAGGTTTCTGTGTGTGAAACATGTTGCTTTTGAAAACCTCAGCAGTACTGCTGTTCCTGATAGCTTACTAGCTTGTTTTGGGATCAATACCTTGTTCAAAGCTTCTTTAATTTTGCTTGTTCTCTCTTTAGGAATGTGGTTACCTGATATAAATATACAGCAAAACTGTCAAATTAACAACTCCATTTATTTTTATAAAACATTAGGTGGGGCACTCACTACTCCATTACAAGGCACACGTATGCAGACACCCATACCTGTACACACTGGACCAAATTAGAGTGTCTAGTCAACCTAACATGCATGCATGTAGAATGAGGGAAGAAAGCAAAGTAACCAGAGGGGCAACAAAAATAAAATACAATTGCTGTGAGAATGTGCAAACTCCAAACAATTAGTAACCGACTCAAGAACTCCAAAATAATACTGCACCAGTGTTCTACATATATGATGGGTGATGAAGACTTTTCCACTTTTAACTGTTAAAGGGGTATTCTATAGTGCTGATTTATGAAGTGCCCTAAGATTACTTCCAGTGTATTATATGAATAATATATTTCTAACATTTGTTGTATAAAAGGTGTTTCTTGTTTCAGAAAGAAGTCAACATGGATACCAAGAACCATAAAATCAAGTATCATGCAAATATGGACTACTATATATAAAAGGGGACTGGTCCTGGTATATGTTGACTGGGCAGGAATGAATCTCCAAAGCATATTATTAGAGGTTCACTGATGACACAATACATAACATGGACATTTAAAGTGACACCTGTTTGATAGATTCCAGACTGCCAAGTTTCAGTGATGTTCATGTTTCCTGTTGGTCTCATACTACTACTGACAATCCTGCACCTCCTCGTTCTTCATTCAGGGGTAACCCCGGTCTAAAGATATCTGTTGATTATAATTATCTTTGCAATTTATGATTTGTCAGCGATAGTCTGGTGGAGAAAATAGTTGTTTAAATGAACCACTAAGCTGAACAGTTGTTGGCAGCCTGTCACTGCAGACAACACGTGGGTGCTTTTCAGCTTCCTGATACTGCAGGGCACAGTGGGTAAACCACTCCAGGAATGGTACTGGTCCACAAACTGGTTGTTGGAGACATCCATTTTCAGCAAAGTTAAGAGTGCGTGTCCTTTTTCATTGATAACGAAATATGTGTATTTCACTACTAATGATGACTATGATGAAATTAATCACCCAGCACCAAAGATGTACAAACTGTGGGATGTGTATCAGGCAATCATCAAAAATATGCAAAAGGTGTGTGTTCTCGATCATGATAGGTATTGACAAAAGTATTATGGGGTACAAGGGAAGGCTGTTGTAGGTACAGTACATTGGATCCAGATGGGAACGATTCAGATTAAATACTAGATGCTATGCAAAGCAAGCTCTGAGTGCATCTGGAACTCGGTCCCTCTACTGGTGTAACATATCAAGTGGAGGATGGCAAGTGCAATCGATATGGCATTGTGTTTGGGGAAATGAGGGAGTCGCTATACCTTGTGCTATGGTAGGTTACAATAACACAATGGATAGTGTTGATAGTGCAGGTCAGGCACTGAAGTGCTACTCTTTCATACACAAGCAACAGAAAAACTTTTACAGAAAATTCTTTGGACATCTGGTGACAACACGAAGCATGTATACTAAATCTGCATCAGTAAAGCAGATAGCTAGACATAGCTTTCCTACTGTGATTATGTTGATGCTTTAGTATTTATATAACATTTTTTGTTGTTGAAAAAAATTGTTCTTGGCTTATTTTTATGGGAGTAAACATAACTCCATGGAGTCTGAATTAGGTCTCATGCCTATACTGCTGATTTGCTGTGTAATTATAATACTGTCTGCTCAATCCCTATTTGATGCATGATATGTATAGCTTAAGTGACTGCTACACATATTCTTTTTGATGGCTTTAATGTAATTTCTTCAAGTTGGCAATATTCTGTCAGAAATGTCCCAGTTTAACTTAAGGAGGCATTCTTTAAGGAGTACATTTAGACTGTAAAAGAGTAAAAGCTTATCTGGGTACACTCGTGAATGTATTTATTATTTCAATTTTCCACACAGATTTGCTAAACTTGAGCTCCAAGTTAAATTGCACATGTGCTTCCCCCTTTAGCCCCCACTGGGTTTCAACTTGCCCAGGATTGAATGGCTGCATGAACTGGAACAGCTGCAAGGAGTCTTGATCTTCTGAAACTCTGCAGATCAGCCCTGAGGCCTGTCCGCTAGAGTAGCAACCAGTTAACCTAGAACTGCTGCATTTGTAGTAATATGGCTGGTTATTTGTTTTGTTTTCATTTTTCTGGTATGTGTTAAAACAAATGTCCTAAGCTTGCATTTTTATTTGCACTGGAAGAAAACTGCAATTTTGCATATAAAAACATCATCTAAAAGAAGCGAGCTGATTTGTTAGGTCCAATGAGGTAGGGTGGTCCTAACATTGGCACCACCGTGTTTGTAAATACTCCTAGCGCTGCGTGTAGGCTGAGTTTGAGACCTAAAGGCGGAGGCGGCCGAGGCGTGTTTTTCATTAAATTGCAAAGCCTGACAGGATCGCTGTGTCTGACATAAGATAGCTCAATGATTAGCAGGAGATTATGTGACTGACTTGTTTCGTACGCCCTTCAATAGATATTCGGTGAATTCAGAGAGCCATTCAGGAAACACACACACACAAAATGAAGGGTGGGAGGCAGAACAAGAGCCTATCAAGCGCGCTTAACCGCACATTTGTAAGCACTTTTTCCACCTACCCCCGAACTCCCCTTTGCCTGAGAAAATCGAAAGGCAAGGTTTTTGCGAGTAAGACAGGGGTGGGGGTCTTTTGGAAAGGAACCAGCGAATAGTAGCAGAGGAAAACCGCAGCCACTACGTCTAGCCCCATTCATCTTTGCATCCAGGGAGAGAGTAGCTGGGTGCTTGCAGGACGGTTGTAGTCGTAGTCACCGTAGAGTGTGTGCGTGAGAGATACGCACATGAGCCCATCGTCTGTGTGCTAGGAGGAGGAGCTGCCGCCGCTGAGCACCTCGCCAAAGACGGCTAGTCTCCACAGATTGACGTCTTGCTCTCTGCTCCGGGTTGGGCTTCATTGATTCAGTGACTGGTTTTTGATAGGTCGTAGAGGATCTGCGCCCTCTTGCACTGTTCTTTTCCTCCTCATTGCACTCGCGAAGACGCTTTATTCTTGATCCCACGGCAACAGACTGCCCCCTTCTCCCCTTCAGTGACTTGGACTGCTAGGCTGTGTGTGAAAAGCAAAGGACTCCGGCTTGCTAATTCGTTTGGGCCTTTTGTGTGCAGCGGCTCCCACAGTCGACTAAGCGTCCTCGTGCTGAATTGAGCTATTGTTTGAATCGGGAGAGCTTTTCACACTGCAAATCTCGCCCTCACCAGCACCTCCTCCTCCTCCTCTAAGACACCCCCTGTGTGCCCCTCTTTTGACTCCGAATCTACCTTATGTGACTGGCCAGCACCACATGAATCTGCCAAGTACTGTACAAGTGAAGCGAGGCGGATCGGACGAATGAAGTGTAATGCGCCGTGGGACGGAGCCGTCCGGGAATAGGAAGGGGACGTGAAGCCGGCGCGCGCCCGCGCTCCCCCCCTTCTCTCTCTCCCTCCCTCACTCTCACGCTAGCTTTAAGACAGCTGCGGCACTGGCAGGCGTACTGTGTGTGTGTGTGTGTGCGCGCGCGACTGAGCGTGTGTCATGCCTCCATTCTGATCTTGAGGGGGCCCGGCTAATGCTGCCACCGGATTAAGCTGCAGGTAGCCCCCCGTCCCTGTGACAATGAAGAAGACGCGGAGTACCACACTGCGGCGAGCCTGGCCTAGTTCGGATTTCTCCGACCGGGCCTCGGACCGCATAAGGTCCCGCAGCGAGAAGGACTACCGCCTGCATAAACATTTTCCGCCGGCGTTCATCTCCCCGGCATCTCGAGGATACATGACATCAGGTTGGTTCAATGTTGTTCTTCCGTAAAGGATGGCTCGGACGGTTGATACCTTGCGCCCATTTTTTGTCACACGCTTGTGCTTGCATTGGAAAGGTAGATACAGAGGGACAATAGTGAAAGATTAGGCTGTTGACGGGGTTTGTAGCGTGCTGTAACATCACTGTTGGTGAACAATGAAATAAATGTATACATCCACCATTTTGGACCCCGGCAGGACCTTTCAACATGGTGTTTTGCTGCACGGTTGCCCAAATAAAGGTAATGATGATACAGATGCGGTGTCTGCGTCGAGGTGGTCATACTGAGAAAACACCCTTTCCTTTGAAGCTCTTGTGTCGGTTTCTGCATTTGGTCCCAAGTGAGCAGATGACTCCTACCTTTCCCGTTCACTGAACCGGGCACAGGACTTGG
Source organism: Erpetoichthys calabaricus (assembly GCF_900747795.2). Classification (NCBI taxonomy): domain Eukaryota; kingdom Metazoa; phylum Chordata; class Cladistia; order Polypteriformes; family Polypteridae; genus Erpetoichthys; species Erpetoichthys calabaricus. Next base: position 144,806,742 of record NC_041398.2, on the reverse strand, counting down.
ATGTCACGCCAGTGAATTCTAGTCTGCCGTGTGTCTGAGGTGAACTTCGTTTTAGCCGAGACAGGCATTGCTCACCTTTAAATTAACCCCCTTCGTTTATATTGGAATGTGTTCCCCCGGCCCTCGTGTCTGCGATCGCAGAAATAAATTTAAACCGTGGAGGCTGAAAAGTTCCCTGCGTGCACAGTAAGCTCAGTGTTTGCCCCAGATCACTGCTCACTACTCACTCACATCGCCTTTATTTACATGGTGTTAAATAACAAGACAGTTTTCAGACACCTTTCTTTCTCTAGATTTTCAGTCTTTGTTTACACGTCCTTTTAAACTGCCAGCCGATGGGCCCAGAGGACTCATTCGAAGCACAATTAAAATATACCTGAAATGAGATTGTAAGAAAAGGAATATGTGCAGGTTTTGGGGTTGTACTTGAAAATACAAAGGCATCAGTGAAACACAGATCAAGGGAAGCAAGCAAGAACAAGCTAAATTAAATTTCCAGGTGACTGATTCTCTATGGATATCAATAACTATTTATGGCACATGCTATCTAACATGTTAGTGTTTATTTGCCCTTTTGGTAACTAAAACACACTGGTGGAATTCCTTAATGGACACAATGGCCTAATAGCTAAGGTGATGTACTGTAACAATTTAGGTGGCGGCTGCAATGTTAACCTTTGACATTACTGTATGACCCCCTACCTTAAGTGGCCTGTATGTATGTTACTAGTTTGTATGTAGCCAAACACAGACAAATGAAGTCACTGAAGTAGCCTTTAGTGTACATTTGGATTTTAAGATTATTTCAAGCCTATATAAAATAGTTTTTTCTAAACTAGAAACTCAATAATGTTATCAGCATTTTCTTTGTGTGAGGAAAATTAGTGGGTTATGTTGCTTTCTTGGTTGCTCTGTTTACAGCACAAATGTTTGCTTTACTCATAAGCTAAGATTTCTTGGAGGAAACCTTAAGGGCAGATGCATTTTTGGGATTAATAAAGTATCTATCTATCTATCTATCTATTTGAGCCTTTAACTGGAATCAGGTGTGTCGACTGTATTTTCTTGGGAGTCTACAGTTTCAAGTGGGGTTGCCTTTTTTGGTATATGCTGTTTGTTCTTAAGTGTGTGTATTAGTGTGGTTGTCGTCTATGGAATCCAGGTTTAACCCACCCCCTGTCAAATGTTTGAAAGTTCTTTGTTGGCCCATTCTGCAAAAGTGAGCTGCTTTCAATGCATGTGGGTCTTGTGTTTAAACTTGATGCTACTGGCTCCTCACCGAACACATTGGTAGAAACATATAAATGGGTGTTATTTGTTTGACCAGTCGGTTATTGTTTTGTTCACCTGGCAGCATAACAAATGCAAACAATGTGCCTTCAAATGTTATAATACAAAAGCCTTCTATGTATACTGTATTTCTTCAGTTAGATCTAAGTGAATGTATAACAAGTTTCAGATTTCACACATTACAGCGTTAAGTTGACTGAGTGGGAATTTATCTCAAGAAATCTTTTTAGTAAAGGAGCTGCATAATTTAAGTAACCTCTGTGTGTGTGTGGTTGCTGTACCATTTTTAAACTTGGTTTGATGAACAATTTGATAATAATAATATATGATTTATATTAGTGATTATATTAGTACAACTTTGATACATCTTCATGATACCTAAGAATAAAAGCAAATCCATTAGTGAGTGCACACGTTGCTATATGAGCCAGCAGTGTGAGTTGCTATATAAATTATGTACTGTTAAATGTATATGTTTGTCCAACTGTGCACAGCTCTAGCTCCCCATGAGCCTGTAGTGGAATTAGACTGGATCAGAAAATGCAGTGTAGAAGTAAGAGTGTTCGTGCTGCGTTTTTGTGAGTTTTTTCTAAAAGAATTAGTAAATTTCTAAGTCCTTAAAGAAAAGAAGCATTTCTTTCATTCTAATGATGTTTATTAAAAGGATGTATCACATTCATGTTGAAATTATATAAATATAATATTGACGTTAGTTGTGCTGAAGCCTCCTCATAAAGAAAACACTTAGTCAGGCAAATGATAGGCCTTGTATTAGATTTTGATTGCTTAAAGTAACAAGTCACTATCTGTTTACCCATTGAGTGCACACTGTATTTTGCTTAATTCTGTATTAAATTTGTTCTTTTTGCCTAAATCAAACCCTTCCTAAAGTTTTATGTTATTTTAAGTCCAGGTTATGTGTTTAAGAAATACCAGCTTTGGTTTGCTGACAGTTATACTGCTGGAATATTTTTCTTTCTGAGGCTGCTAGAGATTATAAAGAAACAATAGTTTAACTTTATACTTTAAAGAATCCTGAATATTTTATTAAGCCTGAAGAAGCACACTGAACAGTTGCAGTGAATGGTCTCACAGTCAGGTCTGCCAAATCTACATTGATTTAGGGCTTCCTCCTGCTTCCTAGCAACCTCCTGGTTCAAAGGTTAAATGATGAAACTATTGTGAGTGATGAATTGGAATTAAAGCAGAAAAAGATGGAGAAAAGAAAAAGAATGATTTGAAACTGAACGGGAAGCATGGCTATACAAATTTATAATAGATATTTAAAATGGCTCTTCAGTGGTCAGCACAAGTTCACAAAAGCCCGATTTATTTAAAAATTCTTTAAATGCTTTGATACAAAATGAAGCTAAAATATGTATTTTGCCAACATACTTAAAATGTGACATTGATCTACTGAAAAGATCTGTAGTTTTCATTGATAAACTGACCCTAGTATCTGGTTTACTGCTTAAAACTATAATGTTTTTATTTGGTCTTTACTTTGCCTAAGGATTATTTATTTCCATCATGCTTTTGGGCACTTTCTGTTGCAGCTTCCAGTTTTAACTGTTTTCATGAGGTGACAGATGTTTATATCTCTTTCTGCATTTGGTTTATTTCTTTATTGGGTCTGCAGAGGAAAAAAAAAACTTGTTTTCATTTTACGTTTTTATTTTAATTAAATATTTTTATTCATTCAGTACCTTAACATAATGTATAAGCTTTCAAAGATGCATGGTCAGAATGAGAAATATTAAAGAACTGTACTACCTTTGTTGAGAGTAGTTTTGTCATCTTAACTGATAATCGGTAGTTACAGTATTTACCCTGGGTAGTATTTGTTAGGTCTATGGTACTTGCACATTTCCCTAAACACATGTTGCACTTTGTCCATTTTTTAAGTGAATGTTTGGTTTGTTTTTTGATACCAGCCATTGCCAGATATCTTTTACCAGAAGCACTGTTGCAGGTTTGTGAATGTTGTGTTATGTAGAATCCCTCTTTCCTTATGTCTCCAAATTGATGTTATTTGGAGAACATCATGGAGAATAAGAATTCATCAAAGATTCTCTTATGCTCCTAAAGTGAAGATACACAATGCCCCTCTTTAGTCTTGATATTTGTGTAGAAATAAGATATTAATTAACTCTTGAAACTTTTGACAGCTCCATATTGAAGAGTTGTACTTTAAAATGCTATAGTATTGCTAATCTCTGTTTAGATGTTTGATATGGTCAGTTTTATACAGCACTGATATGATATTTTAATGAGCTGCTATAAATCAATATTAAGCAATGTTTTATTGAATATACTGAAATTGTAAGGTTTACTCTATGTTAGCTTTGCCACACAGAGAGGACCCTGTCTTTACTAGAATGTGAAGGATTTTTTCTTTCTTTCGGAGAAATAGTAGGAGGTAAACATGAAAACCTTTGCATGCACAAACCTCAGGTCTGCCCTCTCATAAGCCACCTCTGTCTACTAGTTTGTGTTTATACTATATAAGAAAAATGGCATTATCAGGGTTAAAAAAAATCTGTGCCATTTACATTCATTTTAATTTCAATAAACTAATTTACTTGATCACATGCTTTAGAGTTTTGAAATATATTTGTTACAAACGGAAAATACAACTTTGAACTTGATCTCTCAACATGTTAATACAAATAAGACTGATTTAAATACACCAGATTTTATGGTAAAATGATTTTGATTAAATACACACTTTTTAGGTGACAGATGTGTCTGTTGTCAAACTGTAAGAGCAAATATAGTGGGTTCCTTTAGCTGGCATTTGTCATTGGTTGCAGATTGCCATCCTGATCAGAAGACTTGAATCATCAGTGTGTCAAAATGAAGTGTAATATGGGATGCAAAAAACCTGCAGAGTACTTTTTATAATGAGCAGATTGTTGTGGTAATAAACATTTTAAAATACAGTAGGCAGAATTAACAATTTTAACAAAACAATTAGTTCCCTTAATATTATAATTGTGGTTATTAATTACAATGCATATACCATTCTTACAGTGAAATGCCTATTTTTTTTGTAAAAACTGTACGACAGTTTTAAACATCAATAAATTAACAAATGTCTTCAGCTTCACATCGGTCCTTTTAGCATCATAAAAGAAAACTGTTATTTAAAAATCATTTAGGCCTAGATAGAACCATGCATGCAAACAAAACTAACATAGAAACAATAGCGTAATAATTCTTTAATCATGACATAGCATTAAATGTTCCATATCACTGTATATTTAACTCTGGAAATATTTGGATCACATCTTTGTTATATGCCACAGCCAGTTGTCTAATATATATATAATGTAGTGGAGTATGCAGTCAGCACTATAAAAAGAATAATGATTGTCACTGTGCTTATACTTCTGAAGTTTGTAATATGCTCACACAGTATGTACGTATTAGACCGGGATGGGCAAAAGTGAGTTTATAGTTGTGAGTACTTGAAACACAGAATTTTTATTCTTTTATGATTATTTTTTATTAATTATTTGTATTATTTGTCTTCGTAAAGTTAATAAAGCTATTAAGTTAATAAAGCTGTTGTAATAATCATAACCTGGATGTCTTTTTTTCAATACAAGCAACTATAAACCTACTTTTGCCCACCCCTGTATTAGACAATGATGTGTTGCACATAAAATATGGCAGTATTGTAACGACATAGTCTACATATTATGCACAGAATTTAGCTTTAACATAAATGTCATGATATTAGGCTACTTACAATTTGCTAAGTGCAACATATGGCCAAAGCAGTGACTTCCGGTGCAGTTATCAATAAGAACAGTGGTCATTGTGCTCATCATGTTATCTGTAGTGATGCAAACTTTCTGTTTCTCTTGGAAGCTCTATGCAGCCGGTAGAGTCAGTCCTTAAGCAGTTACCTCCCACTCTGAACCTGGGAAATGAACACTGCAAATATCTCCATAACGAACCACTAGACTGATATAATTCCATAATTCTACTTGACCTTAAGTCGGTTTTAGTCACATAGTAGGCCATTTGTTTCAGATTTTTACTCCTGTTAAACATTTGGAATTACGTCAGGAGGGGGATGATGTATCCAGGGTGATTATAATTTTTTTAAATCCTTCATTGCATAAAGTTTTCACTGAAGCAGTGTCATTTATTTAAACACAATGGCTTCCATGGGTTCCTTTTGCATTGAACAGTTTGCTGGAATGAAGTTTTATTACAGAGTGAACCTGAGATGGTGGGTGGAGACAGACAGTCTGCCAGGTTGGACACTTTCCTTTCTTCCTTATCGATGCTTGTGAATGTTTTCATTTGCCTGTTTCCCCTTTTTGAATTAATGCAAAATTGTTTACAAAAAAAAGTTTACAAGTGTTGCCTGTGTCATGGGCCTTGGTGAGACTTCTTGGTTAACTTTCATGTACTCCTTATACTGTTCTCTGTTTTTGAAATGTAGATGGTTTCTGAAATTCTTTGTGTTGTATTCCATTGTACTCTTTGATTGTATTGTAGCCACAATTGTTGTATACTGTTTGCATGTTTCTGATCAGCATCATTGCTTTGGAAGTAAAAGTATTTTCTTCATTGTCAGGTAATCAAGGTTTAACGTTATAGTAGACACCCATGATCGCGCAGTTCAGAGTTCGTGGCCTCAGTCATTTGCAGATGTTTCCTTAGAACCTATCTAATAATTATTATTGGAAACCACAGATATCCTCCGCAATTTTTATGGCTTTTTTCGTGGCAATACTGTAATGTAGAGAGAACAGGAAGCAACTGTAGCGGAAATGCGACTTGGGATGGTGAAAGTAGCCAATAGAATTTGAAACTGCGATTCCCAGCAGTCCTTGCAGTGGCTCTGATTTGTCTTCTGCTGAGGGTGCTGGGGCTATTGGGGTCAAAGAATGTCAGCGCGGCTTTTACAAAGGGGGCCGGTGACCAAAAGCAAAAAAAAAAAGGTTTTGTAATTTGTGTTTCAAGTTCTTGTCTGTCTGCCTGCCTTCTGTTGGGTTACCTGTACTTATTCATTTTGTCCTGGATCGTTTTGTGTTTGGCATCTGCATTGTCTGCCGTCTGCCTGTGCACATGAGGACTGTAAGTGGATTCATGGCCATCCTGCAAAGAAAGAAGTGCTCCTAAACCCGTCTTCACCATTTCAGAAACTAGCGGTAGGACTATCTTTACATTCCCATTCAATGTGCGGATCTCTGGACTATCTATTTTCATTTTTACATTTCATCCGTTGCCGTTTTTCATGATTTACTGTGTGTGTTTTGTTGGTGCTTTGTTGTATTTAATGTGTAATCGCTGTAAGGGGAACAGGGGTGGTATCGTTGTTTTCATTACATTCTTTATTTGCTGTTTGATTACCAGATTGCTTTGTTTTTGTCTCCGTTTGTGAGTGCGTGCGGGTCGGGTCAAGGCTGGGTGCATCCCTGGAATCTCCACCATAAAAATAAATAAATCGGCGTCTTAAACGGTGTGAATCTTAATGGCACCAGACCACTACAGCATTATTCATTTCTCCTTGCTGCTGATTGACTGTGATGCATCTCCAGCTGAGTGTTCTTGTGTTTTCCGTTTTGTTCCTCTTAACTCTTAAACCGCCACAACCAGCTATAGTCGTTTCCCAGTGCCATTTGCGAGCATGCAGGAGCTGACTTAAAAGCCTGAACAGCACCTGTCCTTTTTGTTTGATTGCTTTGTTTCTCTCTCCTCCCCCAGACAGCCTCTGCTCTTGTTGGGGGTTGTGCTCCCCTATGATGCTTGTCTATTCTTTAATCGATAACTAACTACATACTGAGCTTGTTTTACTTCTGAAAGAGACATGTTTGTTTGTTGGAAGTGTTTGAATAAAGTTCCTGTCCCTACAATCTCTTGTGCTTCTGTGCAATTCTGTGACCCAAGTGTGACACCCTGCAGCCTCACTGTCTCTGGGATTGAGACAGCGTCAGCGTTTACCTCTGTGTGTTTGCATGCAGCCATTTCAAGTGCAGTTGGCTCGATGATTTCTTCCATGGCGTCAGTTGCACCTTGTACATATTGTTCCAGTAGTTTTTTAAATAGTTTTTACAGTTCATTAGCATTGTGTAAAATGATCAGTGTTGCAGTAATTATGATGCCCTTTCCATGGAAAAAAATGTGTTCTATTAAAATTTCACTTTTTCTTTGTGAATTGTGACATTTACTTAAAGTGCAGCAAAAAAGTATTTGGCGTCCAGGGATGCATTAACCCCCAAGTATGTGGTAGTTTAAGGGTTAAAGCCCCAAGATGCCGTCGAAACGCCCTGCACCTTCTAAGCCTTCTGGCAATGAAAACACACTTGCATGAAGTACAGTACATATAGTGGTAACATCGGTATTTTACATTCTAGCACTGCGGGAGACATATCAGTACAGTATACTGGTTTACCTTTACATTCTTTTTTTAGGTAATGTATTACGCTGAGTTTGAAATTAAAGTGTTTTGGGGGAATATTTAGGGTTTAAACAATAAAAATAGGCATTTTTTTAACCACGTCCAAAATTTGCGGTTTTTCTCAAGTCGCGGGTGTTCTAGGAACGTAACCCCCGTGAATTTTGGGGATGTACTGTACTTGTGTTGTTACAGGTCTGTCCATATGCTTGATTTTTTTTTCAACTACCACAGTTCTTATGTTGTAAGGGGTCAGACCTCCTGATATAACATGAATGCCTTTGATTTGCCACTGTGCCAACATGCTCAGTGGTTATACCTGTAGTTCGTTACAAGGCTAATTTGATTCTTGCTGCAGTTTACAACTGAGAGAGCTTGATTTTTGACACAGCAGGCATGCTAAGGGGAATGCAGTAATAGGGTCAAATCTTGATTAGTATGTGATTTAATTTTTATAGCCCTACTATATTTCATTAATATCAACATTAAGGGAGATGGAATGGAATCTTGAAGTATCTTTTGTTTGGTACTTTCCATTTATAAAGCTGAACTCACTATATCTTTACCACTCTGAGGCAGGTGTATTTAACCCAGCAGTTTGTGCTATAACTGTAACAGGCATCTGATACTTGAGTTATTTCTGTTTATTTGCTTTTCCAGTTTGTTTCCTCCTAGAATAAAAATGTTCTGTAGTATGGAGCAGGTGACTCATTGTAATGGGTGATGCAGTAGGAGTATTGAATATGCTGGTTCGGCTGCTTCGTAATTTTTTTTAAGTGGTTGTAGAGAAGATTCCTGCTTGGAATGAATTATGTGTAGAGGTTGTCTTTTACATTTTAGGTAGCTTGAATATATATCTATGCATTGTGTATATTTGGAAACTACACAGCATACCATTTGAGTCATAAAACAGAAATGGAATTGCTCTTTTGTACTTGTAGGTATGTTCTGTATATTTTATAGAAATTTGTGAAATAGTTAAAAAAAACAAAAAAACACCTTTCATGTCAAAATATCAGACCTTTGAGTAATTTTATTAAGATTTGTATATCACCTTACTCATGTAGTTTGATCACCACAAGTAGGATACAAAGTAATACCGAATATCGTATAGAGAGACACTAGTTAGTAGTGCTGGGCGGTATGACCAAAATTCTATATCACAGTATTTTTCAAAATTATACCGGTTTCACGGTATTGAACGGTATTTTTTTCCCATGCATAAGTTGATGTTAATCACATTTTCCAATGCAATTACGGGTTAAGAATAACCTATTCCACTGTCATGAGAATTGTACATTGTACAAAAAACATTTTAATGTGCACACAAGTATTCATACAATTTTGCATGGCCCCATAAAGTTTTTAAGGGGGTGGCACTAATGAAGAGAAGGAATCACACTGCATGACAGATGGAATCAAAATATAGAACCTCTTTATTAAACAAAGTTTGCAAACAACTTAAACAAAAATTTTGACAACATATTTTCAACCATCCAAAGAGGCATTTAGACTTCGTAAAATATCCAGAGGTGCTTGTCAAATGTTGTATTACACCGAACATGTCTTAGAAAAGGAATAAATAGTAAATATTTTTTGTAAACCAACTACACTTTCTGTTAATGTTAACAATCTCTGTCCACTGACATGTTAAAGTGACTTTTTAAACAACTTTACTATCATTAATCTGCATAATATTTAAACTAATAAATAATAACAATAAAATAAATAATAGTGCAGCTTCTAGTAATAATACTGTTACTTCCAAGACTTCAAGCCCAGGTGCATTACACAGTATTCGCCAAATAAAAATAAAATAAAATAAAGCAAGTGCAACTTGGTGATGACATCTTTACCAACTGAACCATCATTAAGGCAAACTGCATTAATATGGACCTTGCTTCAAGCTAAGCTATATACATAAACAATAAAACTGCAACTTGCATTTATAATGCTATTTGTGGTATAGCCCTACAGAAGCGTATTAGGGCCACAGTAAAGAAAAAACAAAACTATATGTCGAGAATAAAGTCGACATGTTGACTTTATTCTCGATATTTCCACTTTAATCTCGATGCTTAAATATCAAGATTAAAGTCGACATTTCCACATAGTTTATTTTGTCATTAAAGTAGAATGTCGTAAACTAAACTTCATCCTAAAATCAATGTTTAATTTACTAGATTTTCTCAAACCCCATCATAAGTTAATGTAGCACATTAAATGCTTTGTGTTAAGTGTTCCCCGACCCAGTTGTTAATTGCTGTACACGCTTCTTAAACTGACTTCCTCTGCACTAAGAGGTGGCGCAGGCAGCGATCGCCGCACAAAATACATTCACTCCATGATATGAAAATGTAGAATGCTAAGCAAAATTTTCATGATGAAATGCATTAAAACAGGTATTAAACATGCACGGTAGTGCTGTTCCCTCGCAGTAAGGGGTCCCAAGGTGTACGTTCAGTGTAGAGAACTTTATGGCAGGTGTGACGAGGCTCCATAAAACTGGATGTATGAATGGGTATCGCACAGGTTTAACTTACATATTGTGTAAATATTGGGTTCGTGATCTGGTGGTCGGAGACACGAACACAGAATTCAATGGATGTTCTTCTGAGCGGGCTATCTTTATTGCATGTGTGCTGTCTCTGTCTGACGTACCAAACCCCCAGTTCCTATCCTTCCTTTTTCTTTCTCCACATAAACAATCACCACATGATAAACGTCTTTGTGAAATTAAAACTAGTTATAAACTTAGACCACTGAGTGTTCAGATCTTTAAAAAAATCTTCGTTATACATGTTTAATTATGACATCCATTCAAGGTTGCATCCATCCCAGCAAGCACTGTGTGCGAGGCAGGAGCAAATCCTGAACGTGGCGCCAGCACATCACAGGGTGAATACGAGCAATACATACACTAGCAGGGTCAACATAGCATAACAAAACCCCACATCCTACATGACTGAAAAAACTGAATCATGCCGAGTAAACCCACCAAAAAACATGCAAATTCAAGGGAGGGAACACCCAGGATCCCCTTGCTGCGACTCAGCAGTGCACCCTCCATGCCACTTTGCCCCCACATGATTAATACATGCTTTAATGCATTTCATCATGAAAATGATATCAAGTATTTATCTTAGCATTCTAAATGTTCAGGGAGCAGGAATATCATGAAATTAATGTATTCTGTGTGGTGATCGCTGCCTGCACCTCCTGTTAGTGCAAGAGGAAGTTAGTTTAAGAAGCACGTAGCGATTAACATGGCTCGGGGAACACTTAACACAAAGCATTTAATGTGCTACATAACTTATGATGGGATTTGAGAAAATCTAGTAAATTAAATATTTATTTTAAGATGAAGTTTAGTTTACTATGTTCTACTTTAATGACAAATTACAAGAATGAAGTCAACATGTCGACTTTAATCTCATCATAAGCGTCAAGATTAAAGTGGAAATGTCAAGAATAAATTCAACATGTCGTCGCACTATTACACAGTACCCAGGTACATTACACAGTACTGAAAAAAGTACAACTTGGCTTGCAGTGTTATCCAGTAGTATAGAAACAGTATTCACACATTTGAACATAATGGTCCACACGCAACCTTTTAAAACCATCGTATCTCCAGACAACAGACACGGCTCCTTTTTTTGGCAAAAGTTCTTCTGTGTCATCATGTTCAACTTTATCATCTGCTACAGCTTCAGTTTCAGAATGTTCTCTGTCCATTTTCACTGTTCAATACCTCCACTAACGCATGTACTCCGTTGCATGTGTTTAGTGGTATAGCAGTGAAAAAGGTCCCCCTTAAACAATTTCCCACTGCGCCACGTTCCGAACGTTGTTAAGGCAATTTAAACCGGTGTTGCGGTATAAGAAAAATCCATATCATAACAAAAATAAAAAACGGTTTTTGGTGTGAACCGGTATACTGCCCAGTACTACTAGGTTGTAAAACTAACTGTGCACATTACATTTCAAAATATTACATTTTGGGTTGGAGGCACCCACAAATTAAATTAGGATAAGAATGTAATGCAATTAAAAACAGTAAGACATGATATGAATTTATGGTTAGGTGCATGTATTTATTTTTGAACATATTACTGGTATTTTTTGTAATACTTGTGTATAAAGTTATAGCAGATAACATAATATTAGACTAATTGACTTTCAGCATTGAAATTTTGTATTTTAGTGTAAGCTAATAACAGCAATACAGTATTTTGACTAAAAAGAAAAACAAAAAAAAAAAACAAATCTTTTCCATCCATGCACATCAGTCATAGGAAAGAAATGTGCCTTTAGTAGCTGTTAAATTTCCTAAATCTTCCAAAGGTGGAGTTATGTTACAATCCAAGTCAGGCCTGACTGGGCAAATTGAATTGCCAAACGCTGTGGGGTTTGCTTGTACAGTTTTCAGCCAACCAATTTCTTCATCACCAGGGAATATTTTTTTTTTTGGTATATTCTTGTATTTATTAAGTATTCTTGCTTCATTGTACCACTTTGTTACTTGTTTATGTTGATTGTTTAAAGCTTGTATTTTATAGTATATTCATTAAATGTTAGTTGCCAGGCACTTCATTAGTGAAGTTTAATGTGTTTTTTTGTTTCACTAACTTAGGTAGATTTAACAGTGCTACATATGCAATGATGAAGTTCAAGACCTAGCACAAAATATTTTTTAAAAAGTATAGTTTTAATGTTAGGTCTGTTTTAAGAAAGAAATACATAAAAAGCTAGATGAGTCAGGAAAAAGATAGTATGCAATATTCAAAAGGAACAACTGTTGCTGAGTTAATATATATGAACAAGCCTATAGAAAGTCTAATTAGAGAATTTAGTTAAAGCTTTAATTTTGTTTATGATTAATAGGGTGGTTGTAATGAAAAAAGACAAGACACTGAATACAAGACAACTGCTGTTTGTACTTAAAAAAATGAAGAGAAAAAATGAGTGTTGATTTTGCCTTTTAAATTAGGTTGTTGATTATGTACTTGAAAGATAAATATTTATATTTAAAATATAAATGTAAAAATTCTACTACTATTACTAGATAGATAGATACTTTATTAAATTCACATACTCCAGCAGTCGCATAGTGTGGGGGAGGAACGATCTCCTCAGTCAGTCTGTCAGTGGAGCAGGACAGTGACAGCAGTCTGTCGCTGAAGCTGCTCCTCTGTCTGGAGATGATACTGTTTAGTGGATGCTGTGGATTCTCCATGATTCACAGGAGCCTGCTCAGTGCCCGTCGCTCTGCCACGGATGTCAAACCGTCCAGCTCTGTGCCTACAATAGAGCCTGCCTTCCTCACCAGTTTGTCCAGGCGTGAGGCGTCCTTCTTCTTTATGCTGCCTCCCCAGCACACCACTGCGTAGAAGATGGCGCTCGCCACAACCGTCTGATAGAACATCTGCAGCATCTTATTGTAATAATAACTACTGAAATAGTAATGCATGAAAATTGAATGGTCGTCAGTTATCTTTGATTCATTCAAAATTATGTATTCAAGGTGTAAAATGTGCACTGCATCTCATAAATTGGCTGTATTCTAAGATGACCAATTGCTCCTTTTTAGAGCGGTTAAAAAAGTAGAATGTTCCCACTACATTCTTCCTTCATAAAAATGTTATTTCTTTTTGTATTTGCACTAAAGCCTGCAAAGTCTGACCTCCTACATACACTGCTGTTTGAAACCTTAACTGTTCTTATAGTTCTTTAAATGTTAACACATTTACAAGATATCCAGGTTTAATCCAAGTTACCTCCTTTTTTTGTGAATTTAAGGATCGTAATCAACAAATTATTTGTGCTGTTAAGAGGAACTGATACATGCTACAGTAAAAGTAACAAGTAAATAGAAATTACAATTTGTGAAAAATAAGCAAAACCACAGGGTTTGCTAGCTTATTAAATGGCTTATGTATAATTGAGTTTTGAAATATTTGGGTGATAAGTTAATCAAATGAAGACCCTAGTGCCAGGGTGAAGCATTCCACTATAAAAATAAAATAACATTATCAGTTTGATCTTGGTGCGATAAACCGTGCACAGATGCCATTGATACACAGATAACTAATATAAATGCATTGTAACTTACCAGAGAGAAATAGCAATATATGCAACTGATACGAAACTATTATATCTATACCTGATTGTGGATGTCCTTTAGAGAACAGTGTTTCCCAACCACTGGGTCATACTGACTTTAGGGTTGTGAGTGATCAGTGCATATCCACCAGCAATCATCCGATGAAATGGTTGACAGCATTACTCAATATTTTCTTCCCATTTCTCATTGCACTTGTTTCACCTAGGGGTTCCCCCTGTACCCCACCCCCTTCTCTACTAATCACTTTCGTTTCCCCAAGGTGGAAACTCCACTGCCCTATATTTTAATCATTCTTGTTTTACCAAGGGAAACCAAAAGTCCTCAACCCCCCTTACTTCAGTCTTTGGTTTGCCAGTTAAAAAGGTAACACTGAGCCACAAGACAATAAAGGGTGAGAAACACTGCCTAAGAATGATGCTTGCTGCGATCCACATCTAAGATTCCAGATCTTTTTCTGCAGTCAGATGTGACAATACAATATTCACTGAATACCAGTGGTGTTCATGGGACCTTGGCTAATTTAAGTACCTTTTAAAAAATGTAGAAACGCTTGCTGCTCTTTGTAAATTTTTTGGAAGGTTGACTTTATTTAAAGAATGTAATCTGTATGAATGAGTCAAATTTTTGGTCACAGCAAAACAAACTGTTCACTCAAAATCTTCCTTTCAAAGTAACCCTATATTCCTATCTGTCAGACATGGTGGTAAGAAAACTCAGGTTTGAGGATTCACTTCTACATATAAACCAGTGACCAATCATTACTATGTCTTCAGGGCCATATCAAAACATTGTAAAGGAGAAAGGTGGGATCATTTTTTACATGTTGAAATAGAACTTAAAATGTGTCATTCTACATAACATTGCAGCCAATCTACCAGGGAATAGATTAAGTGACAGAAACATTATGCTTTTGGATGGTATAAGTCCAGATCTAATCTCCAAAGACATAAGGCCATAACTAAAGCTCATCATGCAAGACACCTAACAAATGCAGAGATTATGGAGCAGTTTTACCAGGAAGACTGGGTAAAAATTAATCAAAGCTGATGTGAGGGCTTAAGTGCTGAACAATGTGACACCCAATATTGAATCCAAAGTTTAGTTCACATACTTTTTGACAAGATTAAATTACTATATACCTATTTCTTTTTTTTCTGCATATTTAACTAAAATTATAAATAATTTGCATGTATAAAATCTTTTATTTTTTAAAGTGCAGACTAGTTTTGAGGAAAATATACAATGCCAAGAACTAAAGTTTACAGACCTTCAGTCATCATTGTGTTCAAATAATACTGTAATGTCCTTGAATACTTTGTATAATTTACAGTGCATCTGGAAAGTATTCACAGGGCATCACTTTTTCCACATTTTGTTATGTTACAGCCTTATTCCAAAATGGATTAAATTAATTTTTTTCCTCAGAATTCTACACACAACACCCCGTAATGACAATGTGAAAAAAGTTTACTTGAGGTTTTTGCAAATTTATTAAAAATAAAAAAATTGAGAAAGCACATGTACATAAGTATTTACAGCCTTTGCCATGAGGCTCAAAATTGAGCTCAGGTGCATCCTGTTTCCCCTGATCATCCTTGAGATGTTTCTGCAGCTGGAGTCCACCTGTGGTAAATTTAGTTGATTGGACATGATTTGGAAAGGCACACACCTGTCTATATAAGGTCCCACAGTTGAAAGTTCATGTCAGAGGACAAACCAAGCATGAAGTCAAAGGAATTGTCTGTAGACCTCTGAGACAGGATTGTCTCGAGGCACATATCTGGGGAAGGTTACAGAAAAATGTCTGCTGCTTTGAAGGTCCCAGTGAGCACAGTGGCCTCCATCATCCGTAAGTGGAAGAAGTTCGAAACCACCAGGACTCTTCCTAGAGCTGGCAGGCCATCTAAACTTAACGATCCGGGGAGAAGGGCCTTAGTCAGGGAGGTGACCAAGAACCCGATGGTCACTCACTCTGTCAGAGCTTCAGAGGTCCTCTGTGAAGAGAGGAGAAGCTTCCAGAAGGACAACCATCTCTGCAGCAATCCACCAATCAGGCCTGTATGGTAGAGTGGTCAGACGGAAGCCACTCCTTAGTAAAAGGCACATGGCAGTCCGCCTGGAGTTTGCCAGAAGGCATCTGAAGGACTCTCAGACCATGAGAGAGAAAATTTTCTGGTCTGATGAGACAAAGATTGAACTCTTTGGTGTGAATACCAGGTGTCACGTTTGGAGGAAACCAGGCACCGCTCATCACCAGGCCAATACCGTCCCTACAGTGAACCATGGTGGTGGCAGCATCATGCTGTGGGGATGTTTTTCAACGGCAGGGACTGGGAGACTAGTCAGGATAAAGGGAAAGATGACTGCAGCAATGTACAGAGACATCCTGGATGAAAACCTGCTCTAGAGCGCTCTTGACCTCAGACTGGGGCAACGGCTCATCTTTGAGGTAGGACAACAACCCTAAGCACACAGCCAAGATATCAAAGGAGTGTCTTCAGGACAACTCTGTGAATGTCCTTGAGTGGCCCAGCCAGAGCCCAGACTTGAATCCGATTGAACATCTCTGCAGAGATCTTAAAATGGCTGTGCACCGACGCTTCCCATCCAACCTGATGGAGCTTGAGAGGTGCTGCAAAGAAGAATGGGCGAAACTGGCCAAGGATAGGTGTGACAAGCTTGTGGCATCATATTCAAAAAGACTTGAGGCTGTAATTGCTGCCAAAGGTGCATCGACAAAGTATTGAGCAAAGGCTGTGAATACTTATGTACATGTGATTTCTCAGTTTTTTTATGTTGCGTGTAGAATTCTGAGGAAAAAAATGAATTTAATCCATTTTGGAATAAGGCTGTAACATAACAAAAGGTGGAAAAAGTGATGCGCTGTGAATACTTTCCGGATGCACTGTAATTTTTATATATTACTAGGGGGCTTCGCTCTCCCACCCCCGGGTTTGGTTTACCAGATATATACAATTTAAAGAGGTTGTTATTTTCATGGGTATTGTTACATATGCATTATTTACACTTTTACATTAAAACTTTTGTAAAAACAATACTGTACTTGTCCTTTATTTCCGGCCCCAGATGTGGTTAAATCTCTTTCTCGCAAGACATATAACACTGCTCGTGTTGTGAAGGGGGGGGGGGGGGGCAGCTGAACGCACGCTGAGGAGAACCAGTTGGCAAGCTGCGCATTTCTGTATTTAAAAGCCTGTACAGCAGCTGTCCTTTTGCCACTTTGCGTCTCTGCCACTCGCGTTGTGAAGGTGGGTGATTTGGCTGAACGCATGTTAAGGAGTAGCATTCAAATCATCTGCTGGCTTGCTGCTGCTGGTGAGCTGCGTGTTCTGCTTGTTGCTTGTCGTTGTTTTAAGAGCTGGGAGCACATGAAGCGTGTCTGCCAAAAGCGATCCAACAACTGCTAAGTTAGATGTCTGTGAACTTGTTTTAAATGTTGTCTCACGTTAAAGTGTCTCTCACAGGACGTCAGATTGTCTTCCGAGAAGATCCCTAGTCTCCCTTCTAAGATTTATTTTATAATAGAGATTTTATAATAATTTGACCTTGAAATATTAATCTTAAGGCAGAAACGTTTTAACTTCCTTACTCTTACTGGTCAAACTAGTTACTTTATTAGGTACGCCTACTTCTCAATGTAAATAGTCTAGTCCTCCAAACTCTGAATCGTGTTTATAACTTAGTATGTATGTGTATAGTGTGCAGAAATGGTCAAAGTTCACATAAACATTGCAATGGCAAAGACATGACAGCTAAGCAACGTAGATGATGCTATGAGAACTGGTACCAAAAATGGTGCTTCCAGCATCTCGGAACTAGTTGCCATCCTGGGATTTTCTCACACTACAAGAAGGGAACCTCTGAATGCACAGAATATTGGATATTGACGATGGTTTCAGCAGAGAGACCACCATGCCAGGTCAGCTAAGAACAAAAAGATGATGCTGCAGTGGGAATGTGGTCTCTAAAACTGAATGACTTGAATATTGAAAAAATTAATTACCCCACTCAGTGGAATCTCAAGTTCTGTTGTGACATACAGATGGTAGGTGAAAAGGTAGTGATGGTACCACAAAAGACTGGAAAAGCTTTATAATGCCAAAATAAAATAAACACCAGCTGAGGTGGAACATCTTGCATCTAATTAGGTTAATTGGCAGCATGTCAATATGATTGGGTTTTAAAAAAAAAAAGGCATCTCAGAGAGGCAAAGTCCCGTAGAACTAAAAAACTATGCAGGCAAATAGTACACAATTTAAGAATAATGTTCTTCAAAGTAAAATTGCAAATTATTATTAAAAGATTCAGGCATATCTCTGTACTCAAGGGACAAGGCTGAAAACCAATATTGGATGGCTGTGTTCTTCGGGCCCTTAAGTGGCACTGCATTAAACCTGGACATGATTCTATAAAGGAAGTCATTGCATGAGGTCAGGGACACTTCCTAAAACCATTGTCTTTGAGCACAGTTCGTCACTGTATCCACAAGTGCAAGTTAAAACTCTTATCATGGAAAGAAGAAACCATATATAAACAGGATCCAGAAACACCACCACATTCTTTGGGGCCAAGCTCATTTAAGATGGACAGAGGCAAAGTGGAAACTGTTCTGGGGTCTGATGAATCAAAATTGAAATTCTGTTTGGAAATAATAATAATAATACATTTTATTTATATAGCGCCTTTCCCATGCTCAAGGCACTTACAGAATATAATAAAGAACGGCAGTGTATACAGTACATAGCATTGTACAAACAAGATAAATAAATAAGGAAGATTAAGACCGTGAATTCTGAAAAAAAAAACAGACAACATAATTGATGGTCTAGCACACACACACATACAGGTTACATTAGCATCTTGACAGAGAAGTAAACTGAGAGAAGGGTAATAAAGTCAAGTAGAGCTAAAAGCTTTCCTGAACAGATGAGTTTTGAGTTGTTTTTTAAAAGAATTCATGGAGTTAGCTGACCTGATTAATTTCGGTAGGTCATTCCAGAGTCTGGGCACTATACAGCTGAAGGCCCTGTCACCCATGGAGTGTAGATTAGTGTGGGGCACTACAAGATTGTCAGAATCAGAGGACCTTAGTGGGTGGACAGGCACATAGTGATGGAGAAGGTCACTGATGTAGTTTGGCGCGAGGTTATTTAAGGCTTTGTAGGTTATTAGTAGGAATTTATATTCGATTCTGTAAGACACAGGGAGCCAGTGGAGACGGAGCAGGATGGGTGTGATGTGCTCGCTGCTGCTGGTTCGAGTAAGGACTCTTGCAGCTGAGTTTTGAATAAGCTGGAGCTGTGATATAAGATTAGAAGGGGCACCTGCCAGTAGGGAATTACAATAATCGATGCGGGATGTGATAAACGCATGGACAAGTTTCTCAGCATTAGAGAAGGAGAGGAAGGAGCGAACACGGGATATGTTACGGAGGTGAAAGTAAGAAAGTTTCTTAATGTGATTTATGTGGGCGGAATAAGAGAGGGAGGAATCAAAAATGACACCAAGATTTTTTACAGTTGAGGCAGGTCTGATGAGATCACCGCCAAGATAGACTGGGAAGGAGCTCATTTTATTAAGTTGCATTTTAGTCCCAATTTGCAGGAGTTCAGTTTTATTGCAATTTAATTTTAAAGAGTTCTGCTCCATCCAGGTTTTAATTTCACTAAGGCAGGTTGTGAGCTGAGAAAGCTCTGATGAAGTTCCACTTTTAACATTGAAGTAGAGTTGAGTATCATCTGCATAAAAATGATAACCTAGTCCATGGCTATGGATAATATGGCCAAGGGGAAGCATGTAAATACAGAAAAGCAGAGGACCGAGGAGAGAGCCTTGAGGGACTCCTTGTGTGACCGATGCTGAGCTGGATCTGCTGTTGCCAAGACTAACAAACTCTTGCCTATCAGTCAGATAGGACTTGAACCACTGGAGGGCAGTGCCAGAGATACCCAGCATGTTCTCCATTCTGGACAGTAGGATGTCATGTCTGACAGTGTCAAATGCTGCACTGAGGTCTAACAGAATTAATATGCTGGTTTGTCCGGAGTCTGCTGCCATAAGCAAATCATTGGTTTACCGTAGCAGAGCAGTTTCACAGCTGTGCCGCGCCCTGAAACCACACTGAAAGGGTTCCATCAAATTATTAGAGGTTAGGTAATTGTTAGGTAATAATCATGGATGCCACATCCTCCTGGTTAAAGAGGAGAGAGACCATCTGGCTTGTTATCAGCACAGAATTCAAAAGCCACTCACTATCTGTAATGGTGTGGTGGTGCTTTAGTGCACATGGCATGGGTAGCTTGCACATCTTGGAAGGCACCATTAATGCTGATTGATATATACAGGTTTTGGAGCCATATAATTTTGCCATCCAAACAATGTCTTTTTAGGGAATTCTTGCTTATTTCAGTAAGACAAAGGCAAACCGCATTCTGCACATATTACAACAGTAAGAGTCAGGGTGCTAAAGTGGCCTGACTGCAGTCTTGACCTGTCACCCACTGAAAACATTTGGCACATTATGAAACAAAAAACATGTGACAAAGGAGACCCCAAAATGTTGAACAGCTGAAATCCTATATCAAGTAAGAATGGGACAGCATTTCACTTTCAGAACTACGGCAACTGGTCTCCTTAGTTCCCATACGTTTACAGAGAGTTGTTAAAAGAAGACGTGATACAACACAGTGGTAAACCTCTCCTGTCCCAAGTTTTTTTTAAAACGAGTTGCTGATATCACATTCAAAAAGAGTGTGTAGTTTTCAAGAAAATTAAATTTTTCAGTTTCATTATCTGATATGCTGTCTTTGTATGATTTTTCAATTAAATATAGGGTTTGCATGATTTGCAAATCATCAAATTCTGTTTTTATTTAAATTTTAGACAGTGGGGGTATTTTTCGTACGTGGATTAGTTGTTTAGCCGGATGTAATTGTTGACGTTTTGGCATGATCCTGGATCTGTCGGTTTTTCGAAACTCTTGCTGGAAGTGTTGTCATAGCAACACATCCTAATCCTCAAACCTGTTCGGAGCAGGTTTGTTCTACGTAAACAAGGATTAGTTTACACATTTAATCAGTGACGGTGAGTGGAAGTCATCCAGTCTTGGCTTCGCTATTCATGAATGAGCGACCAATAGATATAGGTGCGCAAATTATACGAAGAGAATTTCATATAGAGAGGGTTTTGCGCGATCGGCAAGATCCTTTATTGCTCCTGGAGGAAATTCTTTTCAAAAGATACCGCTTTAGCCGAGGGGGAATATTGTACCTCAAAGATTTATTAGCGCCTTATATTCGAAGTCAAACTCGGCGAAGTCTGGCTCTCACAACCACACAGACAGTAGGCATTGCTTTGAGGTTTTTTACAAGCGGCACTTTTTTATATACTGTAGGCGATGCGGAAAATCTAACTAAAAGTGCAGTTTGCCAGGCAATTCGTAAAGTCTGTTTGGCTCTGAAAGATTTCCTTTGGGTTTTCATAGTGTTTCCTGGACACCTGCGTGTGCAGACAATAAAAGAGGCGTTTCATGCCATTGCAGGTAGGTAATACACAGGCTAAAACACCCACAGTTCCATGAAGAATCTCAATCAGCCTAACATTCTCATTACCAGGGTTTCCAAATGTGATTGGGGCACGTGGGACTGATCAGAGTGGAGTTTGATCAAACATTATTTGGAAAATTTACCTCTCCTCCTGATGAATAATCAGACACAGTGTCTTCATCAAATATTTGACCTTCGTCAATATCTCGTTGGTCAGACACAGGTTCAAGGGATATGACATTCCCTGCAACTGACCCAACAAAAAAGAGGGCTATATGGAACATACCTATGGAACACATTGAGGACAAATATATGCAATGGCCATCCTTTACCTGAAATGAAGTGACCACTGCATCCTGCCACTGGTTCTGAGGAGGAGCTTCCCCCTGGAATGCCCTCAGAAACAGGGCGATGGGCATTTTGCTGGAGAGCCAACTCTTCTGCAGGGGTTAGGTCTGGACCGCGTGGACCTCCACCTGTTTTTTGCTTGTCTGCCTTCTTATTAGCTTTACAATTAATGTTTTTTATATTATACAGTGGAACCGCGGTTTGCGAGTAACTTGGTTTACGAGTGTTTTGCAAGACGAGCAAAAATTTTTGATAAATTTTCACTTGATAAACGAGCGAGGTCTTGCAGTACGAGTAGTTTGTCTGCTGAGCGTCATGTGATCACAACTGAGCTAATGGTTCTTCTCTCTCTCTCACTGCGGGATTGTGGGCAATTGTCTCCTATTCTCCGTCTGAGTCAGCGTGCCTCACTCATATAGTCAACATCCGTACGATGTATAGTGTTTACTACAGCATTAGCATTGTGACTGTGTGTTTGTGTGTGTGTGTGTGTGTGTGTGTGTGTGCGCGCGCTGTGATGTGCGAGTCCCCGTCTTGTACCC
Source organism: Erpetoichthys calabaricus (assembly GCF_900747795.2). Lineage (NCBI taxonomy): Eukaryota > Metazoa > Chordata > Cladistia > Polypteriformes > Polypteridae > Erpetoichthys > Erpetoichthys calabaricus. The sequence continues at coordinate 144,784,452 of NC_041398.2, read as the reverse complement.
TAAAACACGAAGCTGAGTCTCAGTACTTTAGCAACACAAGCTTTATTCAGCTTGTAACAGCAACAGCGCTGTTATTTATACACAGACACAGCAGTCAGGCAGGGCCCTGCACATTTATAATGTTCCTTGTTCCTTGTATCACCCATTGACGGCAGGCACTTATAGCATGTCTGCGATCTTTTCGGATTCGCTTTTACAGAGAACTGCTACAGCGCTGGGAGACTGCGATTGCTTTGGGACGCTCTTCCGCGTGTCGTCCCGTTGGGTGCAATCCCACAAGAGTTTAGAAACTCACTCACACCAGCCATGATTCTTTTCAAAGGTAAAGTGCAAGTTAATTTGTTTTATGTATTTTTACTTTATATTTTGTATTAATCATTTTTTATATGAATAGTTTTGGGTTGTGGAACAAATCAGTTTCCATTATTTCTTATGGGGAAATTCACTTTGATATACGAGTGCTTTGGACTACGAGCATGTTTCCGGAACGAATTATGCTCGCAAACCAAGGTTCCACTGTATATGATTATTAATGTCAACAATTCTTTAAATAGTTATATACCAATATTTACCAGTTTGAAGTATATTCTTGTACTTCACTTTAACCTGTTCCCATGTTCTCACGTTTGATCTGGAATTATGACATATTAAGTAATAATTAATCTGACACATAGGAAATGAAACGCTGCATTCAGTAAGTACAATGCACACTACTTAGCGTTTAATTTGTCGGCCACTTTATGCCAGCCATCTTTTCTGGTCTGGGCTGCTTTTGCAGTGTTACCCCTTGTGCATATTAAATCTTGAAATTCTTTATGTCCTTCGAATAAAAGGTCTTGTGCCGCGTGTATGAAAAAAAATGCGCCCCTTCTTTCGTCATTTTGTTGCAGCCTATCAAAGACTTGCTGATCATGTTTTCTAGACTCAATATATATGGGCTTTTCACTCAGCGCGGGCGCGCGCGCGCATTCATCTTGTATGATTAGATCCAGCTCGACTAATCTGATACACGGCTGCGTTTGAAAAACCGACCTATCCCAGATGAGTGTCACCGGCATTAACTCATCCAAGATGAGGCATTTGATCTCGGGTGATTTAAGCGACGTACGAAAAATACCCCCAGTGTCACAACTTTTTTGGTAAACAAAGTTGTATTTAATGAAATGAAAGAAAATCAATCTTTTGCTGAAAAAATCAGAAAATTTATGTATGGCGTAATATTCAGTTGCATTTCATGACTTGGTTAATTCATGTGATAGTTGGAGCATTGTACATCAGATATCACATTTTTATAAATTTAATATTTTTTATAAAAATCAGTCACATTCAGAAATAACAGTGATAATTGAATGCAGTAGTAGACTACATTAAATACATGCTTTTTAACAGCTGTTCGCATTATCATGTGGGTAAAAATACGGCCTAAGTTGGATTATGGTGACACAATAGCTTTCATAGAGAGCAGATTCCTATTCAAATAATGTAAAAATGGTATCGGGTGATGTTCAGTTGCTGGTTGAGGAGAGTTTTTGACAAACTATTTTTCAAATTTCTTACACATACCATTTTTGAAAGACATACTCAAAGAATTAAATTTTTAAATATCAAGGTACAATTGTTCTTTGCTGCAAACCATGATGGAGAGCAGATCTGGAGTTTTGTTGCTAAATTATAGTTTCAGAGAAATTTTCAATCATTATGATGATGTGTACACCAGTGCCATGAGTCCCTCATCATTTAAGAGTCTGGAAATTCTATACGTTATCCTCTGGAAGTACTTTAGTGTAGACTTTCTGGTTACAAACTTATTGGCTTAGATTTTTTGTTTGTTATTTTGACTTCATCCCTCGACCATTTCCCTTTTTGGCAGTGACTCCTCACTTTGTTTTTGACTTTTGTTTATATTCTAGGCCATTCATCTCTCAAGCTGCATGCCATTTTTGCACCCTGTGGCAGTACAGATGTATTTGCACTAGTAGTGTGAAAATTATCTTATATGGAGTATTTTTCTGCCATTGGATATATTAATTAATGCATGTGGAGTTCTACTGAAATTTGCTTTTACCTGTAGCACTATAACATATACTGCATATTCATTAAAATGTTCTTGATTGTAAATAATTGTTATCAATAATACACAATAAATTAACTATGTTGGACTGGGATCCCATGTAGTGTTGACTAATGTTTGCAACAAATGCACATTTTACACCAGTACAGTATGTTGTTACCCACCCACCTTCTTCACCCCAGAAAGCCATGACATTGCTACTTAGGCTTCAGAACCATTCCCTGTACAAACATGGTTATAGTTTAACAATTGATTAATATACAGATATTGTTGGTTTCCATTTATGTTAATCAGTTTCTACTTTGTTTCTGTGTGTTTAAACAAATGTGTCCTTATGTATACGAATTCTCTATTTAGTCACTTGTCAAATATATACTTGTCACAGCACACTGCACCTGCAGTCAGTGAAGAGCACTATACAAAAATAAACTGAATTGATTTGAACTGAACATCTACTCTTCATCTGCAATGTATATTACAAAGAATGAGTTGTTGTGCTGAGAAAAATCAATAAGTAAGAGGACTTAAATTTCTCTTTGGCTTATTTGTTGATACTGTATTTTCCAGTTTTTTTTTCAGTTATCCTAGAAGAATAAAATATGATGCATCATGTTAAAAACCGCAAAGATGTAAACACTAGGAAGATCATAGCCATATCTAAAAATAAGGCACAATAAATATAATTGGCCTTTAGTGCTTCACCTTAACTTTGAATCAAGCATTCCTGAACAAATCAGATCAACTTCCCATTTAAGCAGTTTTTTTGTCTACATAGTGATGCTCTTATTTGAGACAGCTTTTGCTGTTACCCATCCATCTGTCCATTTTCAAAACCCACATAATTTAAATTTAATTATTGCAGTTACTAAAATTAATTCTGGAAGGACTGGCATAAGACGAGAACCAACTTTTCATCAGGTGTAACTGGTTTATTGCATAGTACATTTATACAAACCCCTATGCATAGGTACTTTTCCCGTTTAAAGTTCAACAGTTATCAAAACTTGCATGTGTATGAAGTGTGAAATGAAAACTGGAAAGTCATGAACATGTAGAATTCATGTCTATTAAAAATGTTGGCTGTTTACTTAAGAAAATCTGTGTGCATAATAATAACTGTAAGGGAGAAGATTTTGTGAATTAAGGACAAATTAGATTTTATGGAACTGAATGGTATTGACTGAAATAGTAATGCACGTTATGTACTTTTATGCTTGCTATATAAACATTAAAAAAAAAAAAAAAGTCCCTCTTCACTTGAACCATAGAAGGAAAGGTTGAAAATTCTGCCTGAGTCAATATGCTTCTATCCTGAAATTGCCTCAGATTTCATTAGTTCAGCATTACAGAAATATTATGTGTTAGTTGCTTTAAATCTTTGTTCATCAGACTAAATGGAAAATAAAACATTTCTGGCTGAGTATAACTGGAAAACTTGATTTACGCATTTTTAAGTGGAAGACTGGGCACATATTTCAAATAATAATAAATAGGTGAGGTTTTCATTACAACTATTTTTAAGTACATTAAGTAGTTTTAAATAATTGAAGACATTCTGGCAATTACTGTAAAATGGGGCAGTATTTCAACAACACATGTGCCTGTTTGGCTTTTTATTAAGCATGTCAACCTTTTTTTTAAGCATTGTTTGAACATGTTTGGTGAAACTAATAATGATTTCTACTTTTTATATAATATAAGCAATCTTAAAAAATATGGTTTATATTTTACTAAAGGTGTAAGTGCACTGTTGTACAGCAATAGCTGTGACTTGGACGCTTCACTTTAATTCAAATTTTTCATCAGCCCACACAATGTCCACCTGGTTTTCATATTTTTCAGAATGGGCAGTTCCATAATTATGTGAGCATAAGCATAAGGTTTTGAATGTCTACTGGCTTTGTTGGTGTGCAAGTAAGTAAGTATACTAACGAATCAATTATAAAAATTAATCGTACAAATCTATTTAATTAATCACATCTAACATTTAAACATGTAACTATAAAATTAATACATAAATCCATTCAGTAAATACACACTGAATCACAAAAGTAGAATCAACACAAAGGAATTTAAAAAAACAATGGCATAGTTTAAATTTAAAAATTGATCTTAAACACAAACTTAAAAAAAACACACACACACACACACTACTTGAACAAGTACAACCTAAATTTGAATGCCTTCCTAAAATACAAGTTGAAAAGAAGGCAATAAGAAAATGAGACCAATGTATTAATTCTCAAATTGGCATAGCATATGAGACACAGCCATATCAAAGTAAAAAATCGTGAGTGTGCTCCCCTCGATTTTCTCGTATACTGAGATAGAGGAAAAGGTCATCAGAACCACTTCTAGTTACACAATATTTCTCAAATATCATATCTCTTTGTTTGTCATCGTAACTAATTGATAATATTGATACACAATCATTCATCTCTATTTATAATCAAACTTTATATTAAAATGATATTTTTGCACTTAGAGAGGTTGAAAAACGATGGTGGAAATTTTTCATGATTACATCTGGATTACCTGCAAGGTAAAAAGAGTTCTAGTCACCTAAAAACAGGAAAAGTGTTAGTATATAATATTTGTTGCAATAAATTGCTATAGGTAAAACTACATTTAGTTATGATAATGATGGAGGAAGTAAAAATAATATAAAAATATTATAAAAAACGTATTACAAGGAACATGATTGGGATGGAGCAGCTTATTGTTCCCCATTACATCTTTATATTTAAATGGCATGTTCAAAGTTTACATGTTATTGTTAAACTAGCTGATGATGTATAAGTTAAGATAAAATTAATAGTGGTTATTGAAAGAATATGCATTATATTGAATAGAGTTTTTAATATCATATGCACATTTATATTTCCATGATACAAAAAAATTTGGTTGTTTAAATAAAATATTTCAAAATATTTTATACAAAATTTGCATCATCTGTAATTATAACCATAGTTTACTTGAAAATTCTCAAAAGTATTTAGTTAAAGTACCACTTCTGGTTGCTGGGAGTGGCCCAAAAGTTCATAGGATTCCTTATTTTTGATGTAAAGCAGATGTTCAAAATCTCATTGACCAAAGCGTTTTCAAGTTACAGCGTTTAAACACAGACAGACAGACAAAACTTTAAAAATGTTTTTTTCAGATTTGGGAAGGTCTAAAAATTCAAAATTAATCAATATCTCAAGGTAGAATTTTTTCAAGATTCCTATACTTTCTCTATACTTTGTATACGAGAAAGTAAAAACAATCGGAACGAATCCTGAATTCGAATGCACTGTTAAAGTCTGATTTAATTGAAATAATACAGATCTGTTAAGTGGGCATACATTACAACTTGTGTTAAAACTCCACAAATAATATCCTCAATTGTACATCACAGTCAACAACTTGGAAAGTGTACAAATGTTTTACAACTGGTGTGCCATATAAATAATAGTGTAGCGCCCCTGGGTTCAGACCTGAGACCGACACGCTCCTCGGGTGGTCGAGACCTGTCCGAGGAGGACAGGACTACCTGGAGAAGCCAACATTAAAGCAGCTCCTTGATTGCTGTTTTACAGATTCACCACTTAGGAAGCATTTTAGCAGCCAGGAGACATGCCGGGGGTCCATCTGCCTGGGCATACAAGTTGCCTCTGACCTCAGGTCAGTGGAGTGAGGCAGAGAAAGGACCGCCTGTATGAATTGGCAAAGGGACGAAGCAGCTGGGAAATGCATCCAGAGTGCTCACTAAGTGTGTCTGCGAACAGCAATCTCCAAGCTGCTTTTTTTTTTTTTTTGCCTCCCTCTTTCCCATCCCTTCAGACAGTTTAGCACATCTAAGAGATTTAATGCTTTTTTGGTTGGTAGAATCATGGTGTTCCTTGGGATGTTTTGAGTTACAAAAAGAGTGTCTATGGTAATGTGCTTCACTGGCATTACCAGTGATTAAATAAAGTTAGTTTTGTGTCCTCTGCAGTGATGAGAGAGAAAGCCATTAGTTTGGCAACTTAATTGGTCGGCGCCATCACAAAAGGGAATTTCTGGCCTCTAGAGGCAGTCTTCTCGCTAGACCGTGCTGAGAAAGATACTTGGTAGAGCGTTACTGTGAGTTTATCAAGGTTGGTGGCTTGTGCTTTTGATTTTTGTAAATATTTTTTTCTTCCTGTATATAGTTTGATAAATATCTCTTGTTTAGCTTTGGTGGAGGTATTTATAGTGTTGGGGTTAATGGTGCACTGTTTATTTTTGTTGCTGGCCCTGGATGCGACATTTTTTAATGTGTTAGAGGACACATTAATAGCAAAAATTAACACATTCACTTTCCTGGGCCTAAAGTATTATTATTAATATTAATTATTAATTAATATTAATATTATTAGTAATATTATCCAAATTTGTTTGTGGTGGTGGGTTACTTAATGACTGTTTGTAAGGACGTAAAATAACATGTTCTATAAAATATAATAAAATCAGTCCAAATTAATGTTGAATGCTGTTTAAAATATTGGCAAAGTCTGACCTGACTATCAGCCTTAATAAGTCATATAAAATGTCAGCCATTTTGAAAGGTGACATTTGAAAATCTTAGTAAGCACTACAGTCTCCATGAGTACTCATATATATATATAATAAATAAAATGCTAGCCGTCCCCTGCTGTAATGAAACAGGACAGTAAGGAGGGTCCTGCCCGACTCCCTACGCCTGACGTCTCGCTTCCCCCTCCCCTTGGCCCACAGCCTCTGTCTCGGATTAGCGCGAATATATCACTCCTGCAAGCGAACTATGATTCTTAGCGCGATGAGCGAAGTCGCAAAATCAACCGCAATGTTCAAGTAAGTTAATGAAGAAAATCCAATCTGAATCCATTAAGTAGTTCTCTCGTGAAAATTGGACAGACATACAGACGTTGTATGTATGTGTATATATATATATATATATATATATATATATATATATATATATATATATATAATATAGAGAGAGATTATACTGTATACAGTACAGTATATCTTTTTTTTTTTTCCTGTGTGAAAGTACAATGCATATCTTCAACAATGTGTTTGTCCATTAAAAAAAAATCAATTGTCCTAATGGAGTAAGAAATGTGCACTAGTGGGTGTGGTTTTATCATTTGATGCAGGTAAGGCACTGCTTCACAGAGATGGGCTTTATTTATCTGGTGTCGTGATTGCTCAACAAGTGTTTGAAATCAAAAGCTGTATCATGTATTAAGAGAAACACACATGGAATACAAATTTCCGCTCAGGATGTAGAACAAGCCAGTTTGGTAAATGATGTACTGTATAGATGAATAGAGGCAGTTCAATTAAAACTTATTATGTCAGTTGTATTAAAATAAATCAATGAAAATGTTCTGTATTTCATTTTTTATGTTTATCTAGTTTTTTTTTTTTTCCTTTTCACATAGTTGTTTTTCTGTGTTGCTTTCACTTTTTAATCCCTTTGTTTGATTATTCATTCACTCACCTTGTGTCTAGAGCTGTGTTACACATAAATGTGCCACGTTTGGCTCATATGTAGATATCCTTAAAAGACAACAACTGACTACACGCCACATGCTTCTGACAATACTCTGGATTATGGAAAATTGCAAGCATACAGACATCCTAATGCTTTCTCAAGGAGTGCTACGTAAGCAATACTAAATTATTTATTATTGCATTATTTTTTATGCAAATTCAGCCGTCCCCTGCTGAACACCGTTTTTTACTCGTGTACCCCGCGCCCTCGTGGAAGACGCGCACCCTAATTTTTACAAAGAAAATCGCGAAAACCGTTTTGCCCCGTGTATGATGCGTTGTGATTGTATAGGAAGCGTTTAGGGCACGTTTTCTGTGAAATGTCCTTCTGTTTTTGTTGTATGTCGAAAGTTTTTCTTTCTTTCATCGCAAGAGAGAGAGAGAGCAGAAGAAGTAAACATTACAAAAAAAATTTCCTCATGTATGACGTGCACCTAATTGTCTAATGCTAATTTTCGTGCGCGTGGTACACATGTAAATACGGTATACTTTTTTTAAATAAGAAAAGTGCAATTTGTGCAGAAGATGCAACACCTTTTAAGAAGCAATTGATTTTAATTATTTCTGGGCTAAACCTTTAGCAATTAATAGACAATATCTATCTAAGACTGTGATTTATCTTATTTTTGTATAGCAATTTGGAAATAAAAAAAACAGCTCTGTTCCCATGCCTAAATAGAGTAAATTAAAATAAAAATAGTAACTTGCAAGAAAACATTAAAAAAAAGCTAAACACAAAAAAAAATCGTGTAATATGTACATAGACATACATATGATTTTTTCTATATCTATAGATTTTTTTTTAAATACTGTAAATCCTTGTTAAGGCATCTAAATATTAATAGCTTGATATTACATACTTTTGTCATTTGGCAGCTGGTCTTAAATTGTAATGTGGGGGGAAAAAAATCTTAATTCCTCTTAAAATCCATTTTCCCTTAACCAACGTGTCACATAAACCACTCCCTGGGCTACGCTGCTTTGCATCATGACATAGACAAAGGTTGATCACTTGTGCATCTTGCCTAAATACACTTCATATTTCATATGATTGATGTGAATGTAGTAAGTCAATCAAAAAATTGTATTGTAGCGATATACAGTAATCCCTCACTTATCGCGGGAGATAGGTTCCAAGGCCGACCGCGATAACTGAATTTCCGTGAAGTAGGGACACCATATTTATTTAATTAATTAACGTGTATTTGGACATTTTAAACCCTCCCTGTATTGTTTACAACCCACCCTTTACTCTATTAATAACGGGGACAACTGCTAAGCAATATGAAATCGGTAGATAAGTTTACACTTACTGTATAGCGAAGTACACGTAGCTATATATGACGTGATGATGGTGATGAATATGCTGCGCAGTAAAAATGATGACGATGAAGGTGATAATCCCCTGAATGCAGTAGCAAGAGCACTTTAATGCTGAATGAGTGAGATGAGACTTCCTGGTTAATGCAGCACTCCGTCGCTGAGCCAATCAGCAGCACACAGGAACTTAAGTGCGTGCTCTGATTGGGTAGCTTCTTAGCCATCCGCCAATAGCATCTCTTGTATGAAATCAACTGGGCAAACCAACTGAGGAAGCAAATACCAGAAGTAAAAAGACCCATTGTCCGCAGAAACCTGCGAAGCAGCGAAAAATCTGCGTTATATATTTAGATATGCTTACATATAAAATCCGCGAAGTCGTGAATCCGCGAAAAGTGAACCGCGAAGTAGCGAGGGATTACTGTACTGTAAAAACAATATTAATAAAATCTTGATTTATTTATACAGATGTTTAGCCTAAATGTCTTAGTATTTCTGATTATCAAACTACATAAATTATTAAATATTAAAAGCTTTTACTTGTTAATCAGTATCGTGTTGCTCTTATTTGGTAGTCTGTGGCTGCTGCATTTTAAAAAATAACGCACCTCTTGATTGGCCTGAGATTTGATTCACCTTGAATGATTGAAGTCTATTGGTTTACAACTGCATGGTGCTTTGCCATTTTTAAGCTACTGTAATGTGTGCTATGTGCTGTCATGGTGCTGTAGTTAATGTCATAATAATACACAGAGAAACAAGCTAAGAATGAATACTGCCATACAGTAAAAATTTAAATGTGAAGTAGAAATTAGAAATTGTCTTTTAAGACTTTTGTTATGTTTTGTGTTTTTTGAATAAACATAATTATCTGAAGTTCAAAAGGAGTCATTTGGACTTATCCTTTTTAATTAGTTTATTATATTTACATCCGGTATTGAGGCTTTTACAGAAAACCTACTATGCCATATTTGTAAAGAGAGAGATGGTGGTAACTGTTCTAGTCCTATGCTTTAGACTTTGTGCATAGTATTTGGGATCAGACTACTGTTGAAGAGAACAGCATTATATTAACTATGCATGCTTTACACCAAGCAAAGACTTGAATTATTATGTGAGAGTAGGATCTATTTTTAAAAAGTGTAACAAGTTTCTTTATTAAAATGGATCAGAGAAAAATAATGGTGTAATATAACCAAAAACTAGGCTAATTAAGAGATACAAAAATAAGTACAAATGTATATTTAGCTGTAAAATGTCTTAATCATTGTTGAAAATTTAACTTATTGACAAATGTATTCTTGCATGTAAACTTAATGTAGCCAGGTATTAATGGGTTATTTATGGAGCTGCAGTATTCAGGAAATTTCAATATACAATTGTAAGGCGCAAGCACTGTCAAAAGAACTTTACATTTGACACTTGTCTGTGCTTGAGAATCTGTTGTATGGTGCTTACAACCCCAGCTCCATCTCCACCAGACTTGGTGCTTGTTAAGGAGTAGGCAATTTAAACTGCGGTCTATAGAGACTAAAACTAGGGATGATCTGATCTGTTTAAGGCTGATACCAATCTAACGATCCAACATTTCATGTAACTTGGTCAGCCAGTTCTGACACTAGTTTTTTTTTTTTTTTTTTTTACATTTTTTTATTTATCCCTTTAAAAAACATTGTTACACTAAGCTCCTGCATAACCAAAAGCATAGAAGCCTTATGTCTTATATTAAAGTGTTTTTTTATAATTAAACTATAGATCACAAGTGTTAACTGTTAAGTTTTTAATTAACAAAGTGAAATTCTGTAGGCTTATTATTTAGTGACCATAAAAATACTAAAATAAAACAAATCCTTGAAATGCATACTTTAACTAATAAAATATGTACAAAAATAGGCATTAATAATGTTGCACTCAACACAAGCTCAATGTCCAAACTGAAAGGGCTTCCATTTATTTTAAAGAACAAAATAAAAAGGTCTGAATTCACTAAACTATCTTTGGTTGCTGTTTGTCCAATTGCAATGGCTTTTTCTCAGTTTATTACTACACTTTCTTTAATGTAAAGGCAAATATTCCAATCTCGCTCTCTGGAAAACAATCCAGGACTTGCTGCACATTGTTTACACAAAAAAAAAAAAAAAAAGTACCCTGGCTCCACTACCATAATACCTGGCATAAAGGAGCACTGCAACTAAATTACTGTAAAGCTTAGAAAAGCAGGGGCTGAAGAGATCATTTTTTGTGATCTGACAGATTGTCTTTTTTTCCATGAATTTCACCCAATTTAGATTGGCAGGCGATCGATTGGAGCCTCTAAAACATACAATTAAACTAAAAGGTTACTCAATTGTTGTAGTGTCTGCCATATCTTGGTCCTTTTCTGAGACTCTTAAGTACATTTAGTACCTGTGTTTGAGCATGACAGCTGTCAGAGCCTCACTTCCTTCTATAACTGTGTTGTGATCATAGTGAACTTTCTTTCTTTTTCCCTCTCTTTCTCACTCTCGCGCTCTCTTTTTTCTTTGTTTCTTATTTCAACTCCAAAAGTCTCTGTGTATGTATTTAGTGACTACTGAAGTTTTTAGTAGTTGGTTGCTTTACACTGACATACTGTACTTTCTTTTCTGTTCCTTATGATCTGTGCAAAGGGTGCTCTTTCATAGCTGAGTATTGTCACACAAGTTAACTTCCACACAGCCCTATACTTCAGGCACTGTTATTTGTCTACAGTCCATGTATTAGAAGACAACTAATGGAATATCTGATATGTGAGCCTGGGAAAAAAAAACTAGCTACATTTTGTAAAAGTGCATATTAGTAAAAATAAATTGTGGATAAAAGGTGCTGTTCTTTGTTTTAGCCTAATTGATTTTTAACATGAAATCTGAGTTTCTTGTGTTTATGACATAACAATTGTATCCTATTGGTTAATGAAGGTACTGGTATTTGATTTTTTTACTTTTAAACTGTACATATATATTTGTAAAAATATATGCAAAAATGAGTTATTTATTTAGCATGCTGCCCTTGAAAGATGATAGATATGCAGATAAAAAAGAATGACATGGGTTACTAAAAAAAATATTTTAGGAGAACTAACATTCCCTTCATGATTAATATATTGGTGAGAGTGTTTTACTCATGTAAGAAATTTAGATGGATCTAAACTTTTGTGTGGCAGAACTAAGAACAACAATAAAGATTTAAGACATTTTGAACTGAGAACTTTGAAGCACCTTGTATCAAACACAAGAAAAACGCCCTGTAGCACAGGTGATTTCACTGCTTATCAGATACTACAATTCAGATTTTTTTAATCACAAGTTAAAATAACATTAAGAGATGACAAGATTAGCTGGCATGTTGTAATTTCATGCAGTAATTATTTTTAAAAAGTGCTTAAACAAGGAGTTTGATATTACCACAATGGTCATAATTAAACTTGCAAGGGTAGATTCCTTTTTTTGTTTGTTTGTTTATATAACTTGGACAGGTCTTTATGCAAATTACTTGTCACAGAGACACGACAGCAGCAACAAGAATTAGTGAAAGTAAAGATAAAAGTAAATTAGAAATTTATTTCATGGTCAAAACATACTTGAAAGTAAAGGTACAGTGGTGTGAAAAACTATTTGCCCCCTTCCTGATTTCTTATTCTTTTGCATGTTTGTCACACAAAATGTTTCTGATCATCAAACACATTTAACCATTAGTCAAATATAACACAAGTAAACACAAAATGCAGTTTGTAAATGGTGGTTTTTATTATTTAGGGAGAAAAAAAAATCCAAACCTACATGGCCCTGTGTGAAAAAGTAATTGCCCCCTGAACCTAATAACTGGTTGGGCCATCCTTAGCAGCAATAACTGCAATCAATTGTTTGCGATAACTTGCAATGAGTCTTTTACAGCGCTCTGGAAGAATTTTGGCCCACTCATCTTTGCAAAATTGTTGTAATTCAGCTTTATTTGAGGATTTTCTAGCATGAACCGACTTTTTAAGGTCATGCCATAGCATCTCAATTGGATTCAGGTCAGGACTTTGACTAGGCCACTCCAAAGTCTTCAGTTTGTTTTTCTTCAGCCATTCAGAGGTGGATTTGCTGGTGTGTTTTGGGTCATTGTCCTGTTGCAGCACCCAAGATCGCTTCAGCTTGAGTTGATGAATAGATGGCCGGACATTCTCCTTCAGGATTTTTTGGTAGACAGTAGAATTCATGGTTCCATCTATCACAGCAAGCCTTCCAGGTCCTGAAGCAGCAAAACAACCCCAGACCATCACACTACCACCACCATATTTTACTGTTGGTATGATGTTCTTTTTCTGAAATGCTGTGTTCCTTTTACGCCAGATGTAACGGGACATTTGCCTTCCAAAAAGTTCAACTTTTTGACTCATCAGTCCACAAGGTATTTTCCCAAAAGTCTTGGCAATCATTGAGATGTTTCTTAGCAAAATTGAGATGAGCCCTAATGTTCTTTTTGCTTAACAGTGGTTTGCGTCTTGGAAATCTGCCATGCAGGCCGTTTTTGCCCAGTCTCTTTCTTATGGTGGAGTCGTGAACACTGACCTTAATTGAGGCAAGTGAGGCCTGCAGTTCTTTAGACGTTGTCCTGGGGTCTTTTGTGACCTCTCGGATGAGTCGTCTCTGCGCTCTTGGGGTAATTTTGGTCGGCCGGCCACTCCTGGGAAGGTTCACCACTTTTCCATGTTTTTGCCATTTGTGGATAATGGCTCTCACTGTGGTTTGCTGGAGTCCCAAAGCTTTAGAAATGGCTTTATAACCTTTACCAGACTGATAGATCTCAATTACTTCTGTTCTCATTTGTTCCTGAATTTCTTTGGATCTTGGCATGATGTCTAGCTTTTGAGGTGCTTTTGGTCTACTTCTCTGTGTCAGGCAGCTCCTATTTAAGTGATTTCTTGATTGAAACAGGTGTGGCAGTAATCAGGCCTGGGGGTGGCTACGGAAATTGAACTCAGGTGTGATACACCACAGTTAGGTTATTTTTTAACAAGGGGGCAATTACTTTTTCACACAGGGCCATGTAGGTTTGGATTTTTTTTCTCCCTAAATAATAAACACCATCATTTAAAAACTGCATTTTGTGTTTACTTGTGTTATATTTGACTAATGGTTAAATGTGTTTGATGATCAGAAACATTTTGTGTGACAAACATGCAAAAGAATAAGAAATCAGGAAGGGGGCAAATAGTTTTTCACACCACTGTACACATTTTTCAGCATTAATCTGTGAATCTTAACAGGTTAAACCTTAAAAAGAAAAAACACAATATGAAAAAAACCCTAAAGCTGAATTAAGGAACATAACACTTTTGCTTAGGTTATCTGTTTCTGTGTGTAACTGAATTTTTAAAGTTGCTATAATTTAACTGCTCATAGTTTATAGCAAATTATTTTAAATGATTCATAAGCATGATTTGAGAATGAGAAATGTGATGCGGAATAAGTAGTAAAACATACATTTATTATTTGTTGATACTTGCATCTAGTTGATTCCACACCCTAAATACTTGGTTTTGACATCATTAGTAGCTTTCCCCAAGTGCAAGTACAAACATACTGCAAACCACAGCTGTAAATGACCTTTGTCTGCTGTTTCAAATGTTTTGCAAATTGAAATTGAAGAAAGGAGAAGTGCAAATTGCTGCGTTGTTGGTTGGATAAGAAATTCACTCGTGAAAGGTCTGTGCAGTACTGTAGTCCAAATGTTTCCACCCACTACTTCTAAAATCAGCAGAAGTCCTTGCTTGAATTGGGGCTTACTAGTTGCTCTGCCTTATGCTCACCATAAAGTTTGTTGTACTTGGGCATTTCTTATCACAGGAAATTAGTGGAATGTGATATCTTCATTGCAGAATAGCCACACTTCAAGGTTAGCTGAGTAATGCTTAGCTTAGTTACTTATAACAAATCACAGTGTTGTGGTTCAAGCTATGTTCTTCAAGGGTATTTGTGTGAGTTAAGTTAGAGCTATTAGGGGGTGCAAAAGGCAGCACCTTTCTCAAGAAAATGTTGAAGAAGCAGTAGCTCTATCTTCAGTGGTGATATGGTATGTTTTGTTAAACACCACTTTCATGTTCTTGTTTTCTTAATATACACTACATTAAAAATCAATCACCTTGCTCATTTTTCCTTACCTACCACCATTAGCAAAATATTTGGAAGAGTACCTGCTGTTTGACTCAATAATATACTGTACCTGGACAAAGGCATATAAAAATTAATATTAAACTCAGCATATGTACAATCCAAATACTGTTAGGTAGTTTTCAATTAAATTTATTTTAATGTGACATCCACTTACAGTATAAGCTCAGGGTTTTGCATTGGCAACTGTTAACTTTTTATAATCAAACAAAAAATTGCATTTTATTAAAAACAACACAAACATATTGCTGAATACATGAACACCATTTAAAATATGTATACTTTTATTAAATATTAATTATGTAATTAAAATAGCCAGATAATAAATTATAAAAGCAAAATTGTAGTTCCTGGTCGCACAGGTCAACCATAAGGATTTTGCTGTTCTTCTTTGTGACAGGCAAGTGATGATGCCAGCAGAAGACGGTCAAGGTCTAAGACTGGTTTCTTTGACAGTTTATCCACAGCATTTAATTCCACAAAGAATACTAAATATTAACCACATTTTTTTTTTAAGTTGTGAACACACTAATTAAATACAATATTATTTCCATGTCAATTAATAATTATTATTTTAATGCTTATTGGTTCCATATTGAAGTCAGTGGTTCTAAGCTGGTACATGAATTCAAATGTTTTAGTATAAAATACAGTTGATGATTTTATTCTTATTCCAGCAAAGTCAGTAGTAATAATGCCAATCCCAAACATGCCTCCACAATTTTCACAAAGAATCTTGCCAAGGACTGACATTGTTTGGATTATATGTTAGTAACTTGTACAAACAATAATAACATTTTCTCATTGGCATGATGTACATTTTTGTGGTTGCCATGCCATAAAGGCATAAATAATAGTTTCCAGTCCCTGTAATAATTTTTTGTCTGGTGTAATTCTTAAATCAAGATTATTATTGTCAACATAAAGTAAAACTAATATGAACAAAAAGCATTTTGTTAATTGAGAATGAAAATTAATATCGGACTGAAAAACAAACTACTGTATACTGAAATTAAAACTGCATACTAATTAAAATGGATGAAAATGAAAAAGAATTGTTTTTGTTTTTTAAACCAACTGCTTGTAGCCTAGTGTTCAGTGTTCCCACTAAGGTTTGCACAACATATTGCAGTCATTAACAAAAAAGCGAGGAAATTCATTTCCTCATTCAGTGACCCTTACTGCCCTTGACTTCTCATAACGTTTACAAAGGACAGACAGCAGAACAGCCCTTCACCAGAGAATCAGTTATCAAAACTTGAGATGTCCAGAAACTCATGGGGAAATTGTTGGGAAACTGACATCAAGTGACCTAATTAATTTGTAAGGTGCCCATCCATTATGAGAATTATTCATGAACAGTTTGGTGATAATTTGCTTGATTTATCTTTAGTTTGTGAAACACAAAGAAGCAAAGCTCAAAGATCAGATGTTCCAATAAATAACCCCTACCTGAAGAAGAAAGCCCTAACATGCTGTTTAAGATTATGCAGTCAGATGAGACAAGACCTAGATACTGCAAGTAAGGACAAATTAGTTCAACCATCAAGATGGAAAAATTCCTAACAATTAAAATATTCTGAAAAATTACTGTTTTTATTTGCAGTGGTATTGAAAGTTTTGGCATCGCAGAAAAATTCACTTTCAATAAAATGTGCAAACACAAATACGCATGGGTGTGCAAAGCTTGTTAATGTTAATTGTGTGACTCTCTTGATCATAATGTCAAGATTAACTTGACTGTCCTCAAGACACCTTGAACATTCTGTAACTAGCTTTTTTCAGGGTGGCTAAATGCTTTTGATAGGCATTGTCAAATTAATATCTTGTATAATTTTTTCATTTTTGAGAACAGTCTTTTTTTTTTTTTAATCTAGGTTTGATTTTCTGCCTTGTGACAAAGTAAAATGAAGTGGGGAAAAAAAATAGAAAGCTGTAATGAAATAAACGAAGACTCAGTCTATTTGTATAGAAATATTTTTTGACTGCGCATTATAGCCAGAGTGACTTCTAGGTTACTACATCAAATTGTAATCACAATGTTTTGACTTTACAGGTAGTTGATCATTTAAAATCTGTTTTATGTGGCCCCATAGATGTTTTATAGAGCAAAAGTGAGCTAATGAGGTGAAGGATGGGGTAAACTTTTAACAGATAAATTATGTGCTAATACTTAATGTTCTGAAAAATTGTTATGGAAACATTTTTATCAGGAAAAATAATGCATTTATGCATAATTTTGGTGTTGTTGACAGTATTTGCATTGTATGCCTCTCCTATAATAATATATATAGCCTGTCAGAATCATAGCAGTTTCATTTAAAGATAGGTTACTGTGTGTATAGCCCACCCAGATATTCATAATATTTATAAGTCTTCATATCATTTCACATACCTGTATATGTCTGATGTGGAAAATACAGCTGCATCCTGCAAACTTCCAGATGTGCCAGGACAAATATATTGGATTAAAACATAAGTGCCTTTCAATGGATAAATTTTAGGATGGAAAATAGGCCTGAGTAAAACAATGTTGATTCCCTGCCGAAACCCCGATTAATGGTTATTTTTTTTGTTTTTCCAGTAGATGTAGCTAATGTGCCTGTTAAGGTTTTCTACAGAAAAATCACTTTACTATCTTGCATAAAATGGTGTGTACTCTTTAACTGAAGTCAGTGTCTTCAAAACTTAAATCAGACGTATGGACAGCTGAACATCCAGGGCAGCAGATTCCTACATGACAATCGTACATTAAAAACAACTGGGCGGATGTGTTGCAGACAAGCGTGCTGCATGCCAGTCACAATGGAAGCAACCTTGCTGCATATATACAGAGCTGCTGAGATGACTCACTGTTGTTTGAAAAACCTTTCTAGCATTTCCAATGCGCTGTTCCATTGCATGTTCGCATCAATCACAAGTTTGTGTGTTTGCAAGTCAAATAAACATTGCTTCTCTTTAAACATGTGACTAGCTGTACTGCTGCTATGTAAAACGTTTGCAACGCACCTCACCCAGCAAAGCAAATGGGCAATTGTTGGAATTTTCAGAGCAGTATGCAATATAAAAGTGAGGATGTGCTTAAAGCAGCTGAGCTGAAGTAGCTCCATAATATTGGTGTTGTATATTAGTGTAATCAGTCTTCTTTTTCTTTTATGTTCCATTCATTCAGTGCTGCTGTCAACAAGCATTGGCTTTCGATCCTCATTTTAAAATGCTTGCTTTTTGTCTGATTTTATTATTACAATGCTTATTTTAACTTCACCTGTTTGTTGTCTGGTACAAATCTTGTAATTGATATTTAACCCTCTTGCTATTGTTCAAATGACTTGAAATTTTGCACACTTACTCAATTCCGATGACAATACATGAATCAATAATTAGTTTCACTAATTGATCAATTATTCCATGTTAATTAAGAAATAAAATTTCATATGAAGAATAGTTAAAGATTTCACGAATAGATGGCGCTAGTAACGGATAGAAATATTAGAGGAAGTGTTAAAATATTGATTACAAAATTATACTAAAACAAACCAAAGACTAAAAAGTTGAAAATAACATATTATATTATATATATATATATATATATATATATATATATATATATATATATATATATAAAATACTTTTTAAAAACCATGCTTATATTAAGTTCAAAAGTGTGTACTAAAAAGTAAAAAATAAGTCTCTCATACATCACTCGTAAAATAAAAGTGCAGGCATTTTTCATCAATCAACATTCAAAAAACACTTCTTAACATCTTAGCAAAAGTGCCCACGCTTTTATTTTAAGAAGCAATATTTGATTATTTTATAATCAATATTATTCACCAGATGATATTAATATTTTAAAAAGTATCCATTGCATTTTATTAAAATGAGAAGCCCCACCTCTGTAATATGTGCAGACCATAATGTGGTGATACATATGTTGGGTAAATTAAGTACAGTGCTGTGAAAAGGTTTTTTTCTGTTTTTTTTTTTTAAAGAGCAATGATATTTTGTTGGTCATCTCCTAAATACTGATGTTGACTGTTCATTACTAATTAAATATATATTCTTAAATGTCTTTCCATGCTTTTGCACATGTTATGAAGTCATTATGTAGACACCATTCAAATAAAGTGTTACTGAAATCTGTCACCTCTCTCTATTATATAAAAAAAAATCTGATCTTTGGAAGAGAGATCTATTGAAGAGAGAGACAGAGAGACACTTTCACATCCCATGAGACAGACAAGTCACATCATACTTACAACCTTTGGAAGCAAGTCCTGTGATGCACATGCAGAGCAGGTTAGAGATAATGAAAGTAGGAAAATTGGAAAGTTTAAAAAAAAAAATGAGAGTAAAGATTGCATTAGCGCAAACAAACAGAAAAGTGAAAAGAGATTGCATAGTGTTTGAGGATGCCTGGGGGACAAGAAGATGCTGTACAGGCTTTTAAACAACTGCAGTGCTGCACAAAATGCAGATCATGTGGCACAGCAGGAGCAGCAAGCCAGCAGCTGATTGAGCAAAGAGGATGTAATAAAAAAAAAAAAGTGTTTGTTTTCCAATGTATCACCGTTTAGGAGGGGTTTTGGAGGAGCGGCTGCGTCTCCTTCGGGTGCGTTCAGCCCCCCTCTTCACAATGGTATGTAGCACTGGCGGGGGTGGTGAGCGAAGCGATAGTTATATTAATGTTCTCTATGCATGGTTAAGTAATTTCCTAAAAAGCTGCCATTTCAAATATATCCGTGCACGCTAATTCAGTCAAGGTAAAATCGATATTTGAGGCATTCTAATTCGGAATTGTATTGAATCTGGACATTAGTGCTGATACCCAGCCCTAATAGAAAGACCCTGCATAGCTTTTTTCCTGTGATGAAGTAAAAACTTTTTTTTTTTTTTTTTTTAAATATAGAAATTATGTTATTACATAAATCATTTTTATAGCTAAAAAGTGAATTTGATGGAAACCAGCTGCCAGGAGCAAAATGTACAAATAGTTATTTAGTTCATTTTAGTTTTATTGCTTAAAAATGCATATTCAAACAGTGGAAACATAGTAATTGAGAGCTTTACAGGAGGAGGGTGAGTCAGTAAGTAACAAGTTCTCTTGATAATGATGCTAAGGTGAGATGAAATAGCCCAGTGAGTTACTTTTTGAAGGTTCCAAAATTCTACAAATTTCTACAAGTAGAAAATTGCCCGTCTTTTTTTTACAGTTCATTCTTGCACCCAGAGCTGGAGACTCCACAAGAGGTATTTCAGTTTTGTTTGTGTTTGGATTATAGGATATTCACAGATTTTGATGCACTGATTTTATTTCAGATGGACAGTTAGCCTGTATATGGCTAATATGCATCCCAAATGTAATTTTTTCCAGTTAAAGTTAGGTTTCATTAGACTGCAAATAGAACATGAGATCATCTCGGTGGATCATTTAACATTGTGGTAACCAATACTAATGGTACGTTATTTAAATTAATTGACCAAATATTTACAACTAACATGCAACTGGAGAGGCAGGCTCACATCTACGAGTGGCATGTCCTAACAACTTCAAAATAGTTTTTTCTAGTTGTGTATCTAGGGTATTAAGGTCAGAGTAAAGGTGCCAGTGAGGTCAATAATTTATACTTTGAAGGAGATCTAGCCAAAGTTCAGGTTAGAAGTGCTCACACACATACACAAGGATGCAGAGAACACTGCAGGGCTAATTGGTCCAGCTCCTCAGCCAGAAGCACGCTTTCAGCACCCGGCACAAATTTAATTTCACATATCACAAGAATCAGTATTTTTCTAAATAAGTAATTACATAGAAAATTGGAAAAAAATTAATAAGAAGGCAATGCTGCAAGTTGTTTTAAACATATTAAAATATGTTAAGTTCTAAAGGGAAGTTTGTTTCTTTTTATACTCCTCTAGTGAAGCTGTGACCCACTAGCCACACATTATAATTGCCACACGTTTAAGTGGTATTAGGTTTGTTTTTTGACTTCTGTCCCATTCATGGCTGCTTTCTACCTTGTTATTTCTTCTAGGATAGATGGTAAGGAAGGGAATGTCTGGATGGAGAGGACAGATGTGTGCTGCAAATCTGCTAATGCTGAAGTATGGTTGCATTCAAAATGGTCTTTCCAACGTGCAATGTCTCTGTAGCAATTCTTTTTGCAAAATCATTCACAATTCTAATTAAACAGTTTGGAGAATGTCTCTAAAAACTGCAAATAAAATTATTCAGCATTTAATCTGTATTTGTGATTTCTTGTATAATATGATAAATTTGTTATTATTATGTAAAGCACATAGTTGCAAATGAATGTAAGATCTTCAGTCTATTTCTGTGATTTTTTTTTTAATAATTGTATTTGTTCTATTATAGATGTAACTTAGCTAGAGCTATGAAAGCCATTGCTATCTGTGTGACGTATCCAAACACTCGGCTGAAAAAACTTTATAACATCCCCTTGCTTACAGGGTAACTTTGGTTAAATATCATGCGTTATGTTGAAAATCTCTTTTTTTCTAATAATAAAAATACAAGAACATTTTCTCAGTTTTAAGTATGGAGGTTATTGAGAATTGAATGTGTTATTTGCTAATGTAATAAGTTGTTTTCAGAAGCTAATACGGATAAGCAAAGTCTTATTAAGTACAAAAGCAGGGAATACAAATAGGGCACAGTATAATTGTAAAATATTCTGGGTAGAGCTTTCAAGTAGAATACAGTTATATTCACATGCTGTCCCAGTCATTCGGTTAATTCCTTTTAGTTAATTCAAAATGCTACTTCAAGAATCCATTTCAGAACTGGGCAGTGTAATGAATAAACTCCCTTCCTCAAGTCTTTACCCTGACTTCCAGTTAAGTTTATGCCTGATTTAACTAAAGTCTCCAAGCAAAATCTTTTATCTTGGATAAATATAAAACTTTAAATGGTTTGGGCACTACTTATTTCAAAGTACTTATCAGTGTATGCATATTGTTGCATACGTTATCTCATCATACTAGTTTGATAATGATTCAAAGGTATTATTAAAATCACATTTGGAGGCTGAATCTTTAGCTACAAAAGTCTCAAAAGCTGTGGAATGATCTGCCTGTTTGTGTAAGGGATCATGTTGATCTCAGCATTTAAATCCTGGATGAAAATTCACTGCTTTAGTCTAGAAAATCTTGGTTAGAACTGTTGATTAACTGCTCTTATTGCAACTCTGTGGCAATTGTATTTGTCACTGACCCTCCTCTATTTTGTTTCTTTTGCTTTCTTGGTATACTATGGTTTTGCATAGTACCACTGCTATATCACCACACTGCTACTTTGCCCACAGGAAGGGACATCATAAAGCCTTGGAATTCAAAGATGAAAGAATTTAATTTTTTATTAGACTTCTAGGAACTTAGTCATTAATAATGTGGTTTACACAGGAGCTGGTTTAAGCATCTCTGTCACTGTGTTATAGCTTTAAACTTGTCTTAATATTCTTAGCCTGTACTAAAGGAAGGAGACTTGGTTGAATTCAGTGGTATTGCCTGTGCTGCTTTCTCATAGAGTCCTGGGTTCAAAAACTGACCTGTTTTCTTCTCACCTGCTTGGGTTTTTTCTTTGCCGTTACAAAGATACTGTATACAGTATGTACTAGCTAGGCTAATTTACAAATTTGAATAGGGCCAGTATGAATGATTGCAGGCCTGTTTTTGTATGTGCATTTCAGTGATTGTAGCCTATTACAGACTGGTTCTTACCCAGTGTTTGATCTAATCTTGTACCTGATGCTGCTGGAATAAATATTGGCTCCCCACAATCTTGAACTGGATGAGAGAGATGTGTGTTTTTATAATCTGTTAAATGTGTGATGCAGTTTGTTCCATGAAAGTCTTTTTTCCATATTTGAGTATGCTACAAATTATTATGACTTAAAAATATTTATTGCTGGCCAGTAAAATAAATAATGACTGCTGTGATTGTTTCAGTAAGTAAACTAAAATACGTTTTATGCAAATAAAAGTATGAAAACAAAAAATAAATAAAAAATGAATTGGTCAAGAATGGAAGCACAGAAGTGTGGTTGTTAAATTTTAGCACTGCTCTCAAACGATTCCAAAGACCTGGACTTGCGTCCTTATCCCATTCCTCGCAGTGTGCAGTTTGTGCATTCTCCCATGTTCTTAAGGGTGTTCATGTCAAGTAAACACATTATTCAAGTCTTAAAGAAAAAGTGAGAAGATTAAAGACATTCTGGCAGACAAATGTGTCTGGTAACATCCCATTCAGGCAGTGCAGCTCATTAGCACATAATGAATAGTTTATTAGGCAGTTCACTGAGTTTTTCAGAGGAAGTGGGTGTGTCATGGAGAGCTTGACAAACATTACTGCACTACTGTTATACTTGATATTTATGATATGCAGGCAGGTAATATGGGCTTTTTTTAAAGTGTACATTTCTCTATACAGTATATGGGTATTTACAGTATATTCTATTAGTCTCTGATGAGACTCACTACAGAGAGGAGATACAACACCTAGCACGATGGTGCTCAGCCAACAACCACATCTTGAACACCAGCAAGACCAAAGACGTAAATGTGGACTATAGGAGGTCCAGAAGAACAGAACATGCTCCTATATTCATACATGAGGAGGCTGTAATGTGTGTGGACAATATCAAGTTCTTGGGTATCCACATTATATCGGATCTGACCTGGTCTTTGAACACATCTCACCTGGTAAAGAAGACCCAACAAAAACTCTTCTTCCTCAGGAAGATGAGATGTGCTGGATTCTCCTCTCGGCTGCTCACAAACTTCTACAGATCCGCTATAGAAAGCATTCTCTGTCACAGAATGACAGTGTGGTATGGCAGCTGCACAGCACAGGACAGGAAGGACTTGGCACAGATGGTGAGAACAGCACAGGGGATTGTAGGAATTCCTCTCCTAGATCTGGACTCTGTATATGCTGGAAGGGTGCAGAAGAGGGCCAAATGTATAGCTGCGGATCTCACCCATCCAGGAAATGGACCGTCTGTACCACTGCTTTCGGGAAAGCAGTACAGGAACATAAAAACACACACCAGCAGATTGAAAGACAGCTTTTTCCCCAGAGCTGTGAAGTCCATCTGCCCCTACTGATACACACACATACATCTACATCTACCCGTAACCTGCCCCCCTGTAGACATGCACATGCACTTTCCCTCGTAATCCTCCCCTGCAGACCCACACACACAGATCACTGGTCTCTGCAGGCGTACTACCTCAGGAAAAGTCTGGACTTGATGATGTTTTATTGCTGCGGTCTTTTCTACTTATTATGTTTACTTTATTATTTATAGTGTATTGTGTATTTTAAGTATTCTGCCTTGAAGCCGAGTCCTACCAACAAAAAAATTTCATTGTGTATGCATAATGACAATAAAGAATTCTACTTCTAGTAAACAGAAATGTTATAAATGTGTAGCTTTCTACTTCTTTTCTTTTTTCCCTAAAGCTAACTCACATTGTAGTAAATGTAGCAAGCAATAGCAAGGAGACCTACCAGAGTAAAATGATCTGTTTGACTTCACTTGTATCCAATGGGAAGCTAATAAATTTTAGGATATCTTAAAATTATTTTAAAGTTATTTCTGTGTCAAGGTATCCTAACTGCTTACATCAAATGCATATCAACATCTCTAAAAACAGGATCTTATTTACTTAGAATTTTAAATATATAAAGATGTCTCAAAATGTAATTTTTCTCATCGTGTGTGCATATAATATGTATATTTTTTTTTGTTTTTTTTAAACGGTCATACCTCAGGTTGCACACCAGTTTCAGGTATTAGTTTACCTCTTCGGTGTTACGCTGACTACATAGCTAGTGCTGCATACCTCTACAGAATGCCTGAATGCTTAAAATCATGCAGAGTTTCTCATAAATTTGATCAGATTTGTAAACGTTGGTCTCTATCACTTGTATTCAAGATTGTCAATCAATGATATTATTGGCACTAGCATGTATCTTATGGACTTGGTAACTATTCACGTCACAGAATGCATGTGTGGCAGAAGTAGAGCAAAAGCAGGAATTTCCTTAAAAATGAAACACATAGAGTGTTTACAATTGATGCAGTCATTTGACAGCCGTTAAAAAGGCGAACAGATCCAGAAATAAGTAATGCAATAGTAGAAAAAAAAACAAACAAAAAGCTAAATTAACAACTTTTTATTGGCAGGGTTAAACATTATTTCCAAAGTATTGCAGAAGTAACATGATTAATCTTTTTCAAATTAAGACATAACAGTATTAATAAATATCAGTATGTTGTGTAACAACATGTTTGTAGTGAATACACAAGAAAAATAGCATTGCATTGTTACTTCAGGTTTGTGAAAGCATTATAAAAAAATCAAGTTTAACTTACAATATCCTTTTGAATGAAAAATGATTTTGAGTGGGTGAGATAAATGCTGTAGGTAATATTTCTATATTGTCTTAAGTCTTGTAGTATCTACACTTAATACTGAATGTTCTTATAGAGCATACTTTTAGACCATTCCTTGAATTTAATGGCTTTTTAATACCATATTAAAAATTCCTGACCTGTCCGTGTTGAGATGCTTTTTACATTTACACATCCTCCTGCTGAGTGAGTTGGGTAAACCCTCTTTTAGTTCCTACAAATATTATCTCAAATTCTAGTTGTACTGTAACCAATTTGTTAATATATTAAGGCTTATCTAGGTTGAACAGCAGTGTTTTAAAAAAAAAAAAAAATTTCTTGTTTTCTTAGACCAACTTATTTATGTTTGTTACCTGTACATTTCTTCCAGCTTTACATTTTAAAAGGAATGCTTAAACCTTTACATTCATTGATATTTCAAATTTTACCCAATCATAGTAAGATTTGTAAACAGTAGTTTTAGTTTACCATTGAAAGCTTTGGTTTGGAACTGAAAGTATTCTGAGAACTTTTATATTTAAAGCATTCACAGCAAAAAAAAAAAAAGTATATTTAATCAAACAGGTAATTGCAGTTAGTGAGCTTTCTGTCTGGGAAATAATCACTTCAGTCTTACAATGACTTCATTAATTTTCTCAGTTCTTTGAAATGCAACACACTATTAGAATGACATTGAGGCAGGATATTGAAAAAAGTAAAGGGTACAGTTATAGATGGGTATGGTTTTTACTGTTATCTTTCTTTTGGACTTTGCCTACAAGGGTGTCTTTATTTCAGGTATTGTATAAGGTTAGATTTCCTTCTATCAGTTTACTCCATCTTGATTGGGACCAACTCTCAAAGGCAGCATTTTAAGTTGCCTAGATTTCCCTTTTCCCCCACCACCACCTCCAGCTTTTCTGAGGGAATATGGAGGCATTCTCATGCCAGCTGGGAGATGTAATCCCTTCAGTGTGTCCTAGGTGTGCCTTGAGGCCTGCTCCTGCTTGAACATGCTTGAAACACCTCCACAGGGAGGCAACCTAGTCAGGAGCCTGAACCACCTCAACTGGCTACTGTTAATGTGGAGGAGCAGCAGCTGCTCTCCTTCTTCCATATAACTGCACTCTTTACCTTATCTCTAAGCCTGAACCAAGACACTTTGCAAAGGAAGCTTATTTCCTCTGTATTTGCAAAGTAATTTTTTCAGTCACTATGCAAAGGTTATGGCCATAGGTGTGGGTAGGAACTTAGATCAACCAGTAAATCAAGAACTTTGCCTTTCGGCTCATATCTCTCTCTCTCTCTCTCTCTCTCATAACTGCCTGATAGGTTGCCAGAATCTCTTTGTGGCTGACTGAAAGGCATTATCCAATAATCTCCCTATACCTTTCCCACGCCGGAGTTTTTGCTTCTGGAACTGCCGTTGCTATGTTCTGCTTGGCCTGTTGGTACCTGTCAACTGACTTCAGTGGCTCACAAGCTAGCCAAGCTCCAAATGCCTCTTTCTTCCACTTAGTGGCTCCCTTTACCACTGGCATCCACCACCAGGTTTGGGGATTGCAGCTGCGACAGGCACCAATGACCTTGCAGCCACAGCACTACTTAGCTGCCTCAGCAAAAGAGCATAGAATATGGTTGTTCCTCCCAATCAAACACTTCTAGGTTTCACTGTCATTGCCCATGTGAGTGTTAAATTCCCCCAGCAAAATTAGTCCCCAGATGAAGCACCTGGAAGCACTCCCCCCAAAGTCTCTAAGAAGGTTGAACGCTCCGATTGAATTGGCAGTACATAAGCACAGACAACAGTCTGAGCCCTACACCGGCTTGCAGTCGCAGGGAGGCAATCCTCCTACCTACTGGGTTAAACTCCAGTGCATATATGTTGAGCCAGAGGCTATGAATAAATAAGTCCATGCCTACCCAGCACCCCCTCCCTGGGCAACTACATTCTGGAATAGAGTCCAAGAGCTTGTGATGGGCATCCATCTGAGCCCAACTCTATCTAGTCAATAACTCTGTACCTATGCAAACCAGTTCAGGTCTCTCCCCCGACTCCAGAGAGGTCACATTCAGTGCTCCTAGGGTTCATTTCAGCATCTGGGGATCAGTTCATCAAGGTACTTACCTTTAACTGCTCCCAAGCCACAATGCCCCAGATTCTTATGGCTCCTCCTGCAGGTGGTGGGCCCAGTGGAGGATGGTCCCATGTTGCACATTTGGACTGTGCACAGCCAGAGCTCACGAGCAAGACCTTAGATTACTTTTTCAGATGAGGCTACTGGAACATAGATATTCCCTCTCATAAACGTCATATGAACCGCTCTTGGATTGAAGGTGAGAGATCAGACAATTTGCTTTGGGTGACCATACCGGGGCAATTTCCCCAAACAACATAGCTCTTAGGATCAGCTGGGACTCTTACACCCTTGTGGTGATTAACACTAGAATTACCAGAGCCTACGAAAAAACTCGTAAATCCGTCCCACCTTAAATCGCGTCTTAAATCCGTTTGCACCTCTCCGCCAGAGTCCTTTGTCATCTAAATGTGCTGATAAAGCTACTAGCAGCCAGCTATTCCATCCCCCCACCGACTTAGAATGAACTTCTCTCCTAGCTCAAGCCTTGCCTTGATTTGATTACCTGGGATTGAAATGGAGTTTTACAGTGGAAATAATTCTAGCGTTATTTGGAATACACGCATTTCATGTGTGTTCCATTTCTATAGTTGGCTGTGCAAACACATTTTTAAAACAGAAACGTTTTTCATATTCTAATAGTAAATGACAAAATGTAGGCATAAACTATATAACGTATGAAGCCTGAAGTCCATATATCAAAGAAACACTTTCACAAAAGGTACAAATAAAAGAACACGTGCGCCTTCATTCAAAAAAAAAAAAAAAAAAAAAAAAGCCGCGTTAGCATGCCACATTGACTTTCTTACTACAACCGCCGTGGTGGTGTAATGGTATCAGCGCCTGACTGGGAATCAGAAGGTGGCGAGTTCGATTCCGCACGGCTCCACTTCGAGAAATTAACTGCTCTTATTCTTACAATTTTAGAATAACAATATAAATTTGATTTCAGTCTGTAACAGCCGGTGTAACTTATGATACTGGTAAAGGTTAGCTTTTTTTTTTTTTTTTTTTTAATTCACTTTTCATTCTCGCAGTCACATTCAGAATCAATCCATACAACCCCATCTGACACAGCTGGTTTCACATAAATAAAAGTGCACTTTTATTCAAGACTATAACCGAAGAATAAAGAAAGCAAGTTACAGTTGGTGGTTGATACGACAGCTTGCGTGGTGCAATGTTAAGAACTGCTGATTTCCGATCCGTGCTATATAAAATCATCACATTCAAATATTAACAGTTCCCACTCACCCAAGGTCCGCCATTCCTACATTTACGACATGTGTACTTGTTGCAGTGTACACACCTCTCTGTGCTATGGTTCCTATTACAGTGAATGAGCACCTGACACTGTACTTTCTTCCCTGGGGGAAGCTGAGGTCTTAGAACGGAAGTTTGTTGACGCTGTATCATCTTTTCTTTTTCCATCGCCTTTTCCTGTAAGAAGCGACGACGAAGTTCCTCTGCAAGGTGAGCCATGAACACTCTTCTTTTCTCAGCGGACCCCGTGCATGCCTTATACAGTACGTGTGCGTTCATCGCTGCTAGGTCAAGGATGTTGTACAACACAGCAACCGGCCACCTGCGTGTTCCTGTTCGCACTGAACAAGCACGCGCCTTCTGGTCCATGATGTCAACGCCACGCTGGGGAAAAAAGAAAGACAAATATATGTGACATTTTGAAGAAATCATTTTATCACCAGAAGAGCACCAGAATACTTCGTCACACTAATATTTTTTTCATTAGCATACCTTCATGTGGTTGTAGTCTGTGACCGTGTTTGGTTTTTTTTTTTTTATCTTGCCCAATCTCCACATCATGGTGCATTGTGCTGAGAATGCAGACAGACTTCATCTTTTTGGGCACATACACTGTCAGCATGGCACTGGGAGATCTAAACACCAGCGTGGAGAATTGTTCGTGTACTGAACTGACTTTAGCTGCAGGTGGAAGTTCCCGTCGCACTTTATTCATGGTGCCAAGCAGAGTTGTATTGCGGTGCAGCAGTCTATTAGCCAGCGAAAGTGACGTGAAGAAGTTGTCTGTTGTTACGGTTCTGCCTTTGTCCAGAAATGGCTCCATAAGCTTTATGACCACAGACTCGGAAAGTCTTTCTCCCGTGGGACGACTGGGATCTTTTCCTAAATAAGGAGTGGCATTGCACATGTACTTTGTCTCCAAATCTGCCGCAATCCAAAAAGGCAGAACCGTAACAACAGACAACTTCTTCACGTCACTTTCGCTGGCTAATAGACTGCTGCACCGCAATACAGCTCTGCTTGGCACCATGAATAAGTGCGACGGGAACTTCCACCTGCAGCTAAAGTCAGTTCAGTACACGAACAATTCTCCACGCTGGTGTTTAGATCTCCCAGTGCCATGCTGACAGTGTATGTGCCCAAAAAGATGAAGTCTGTCTGCATTCTCAGCACAATGCACCATGATGTGGAGATTGGGCAAGATAAAAAAAAAAAAAAAACAAACACGGTCACAGACTACAACCACATGAAGGTATGCTAATGAAAAAAATATTAGTGTGACGAAGTATTCTGGTGCTCTTCTGGTGATAAAATGATTTCTTCAAAATGTCACATATATTTGTCTTTCTTTTTTCCCCCAGCGTGGCGTTGACATCATGGACCAGAAGGCGCGTGCTTGTTCAGTGCGCACAGGAACACGCAGGTGGCCGGTTGCTGTGTTGTACAACATCCTTGACCTAGCAGCGATGAACGCACACGTACTGTATAAGGCATGCACGGGGTCCGCTGAGGAAAGAAGAGTGTTCATGGCTCACCTTGCAGAGGAACTTCGTCGTCGCTTCTTACAGGAAAAGGTGATGGAAAAAGAAAAGATGATACAGTGTCAACAAACTTCCGTTCTAAGACCTCAGCTTCCCCCAGGGAAGAAAGTACAGTGTCAGGTGCTCATTCACTGTAATAGGAACCATAGCACAGAGAGGTGTGTACACTGCAACAAGTACACATGTTGTAAATGTAGGAATGGCGGACCTTGGGTGTGTGGGAACTGTTAATATTTGAATGTGATGATTTTATATAGCACGGATCGGAAATCAGCAGTTCTTAACATTGCACCACGCAAGCTGTCGTATCAACCACCAACTGTAACTTGCTTTCTTTATTCTTCGGTTATAGTCTTGAATAAAAGTACACTTTTATTTATGTGAAACCAGCTGTGTCAGATGGGGTTGTATGGATTGATTCTGAATGTGACTGCGAGAATGAAAAGTGAATTAAAAAAAAAAAAAAAAAAAAAAGCTAACCTTTACCAGTATCATAAGTTACACCGGCTGTTACAGACTGAAATCAAATTTATATTGTTATTCTAAAATTGTAAGAATAAGAGCAGTTAATTTCTCAAAGTGGAGCCGTGCGGAATCGAACTCGCCACCCTCTGATTCCTAGTCAGGCGCTGATACCATTACGCCACTGCGGCGGTTGTAGTAAGAGTGTCAATGTGGCATGCTAACGCGGCTTTTTTTTTTTTTTTTTTTTGAATGAAGGCGCACGTGTTCTTTTATTTGTACCTTTTGTGAAAGTGTTTCTTTGATATATGGACTTCAGGCTTCATACGTTATATAGTTTATGCCTACATTTTGTCATTTACTATTAGAATATGAAAAACGTTTCTGTTTTAAAAATGTGTTTGCACAGCCAACTATAGAAATGGAACACACATGAAATGCGTGTATTCCAAATAACGCTAGAATTATTTCCACTGTAAAACTCCACTTCAATCCCAGGTAATCAAATCAAGGCAAGGCTTGAGCTAGGAGAGAAGTTCATTCTAAGTCGGTGGGGGGATGGAATAGCTGGCTGCTAGTAGCTTTATCAGCACATTTAGATGACAAAGAACTCTGGCGGAGAGGTGCAAACGGATTTAAGACGCGATTTAAGGTGGGACGGATTTACGAGTTTTTTCGTAGGCTCTGGTAATTCTAGTGTTAATGCAAGAATCATGAAAGATCATATCTTTCCAATTTACGTATTTTTAGGTTACAAATGTGTGTCATATGCTGTCATTCTCACCATTTATATAGTATGCATAACTTTTTATTTCAGGCAATTATTAAATATTGAACTTTTACACCTTTTTTAGTGTTTCCCTTAAAGAAAATGCACATCTTACCTAAAATATGAACTGGAGGTATTTTCCTCCTCTTCGTAGATTCCAATTTACACAAAACAAAAGTCAGTATTTTCTTGCCTTGATGATAATAATAATGTAGTTGTGGGAATTACCTCAGTTTAATTATTCAGTTTCCCAAAATATTTAGATAATTAGGTGCCCAAAACACTGAGGCTATATTTTCTCTGATGACTATTTTTGCATGGTGGACCTCCATGGCAGCAGATTTTCATTGCAACATGGCTGGGATGATGATTAGCATCTCCGTATTTGAGGACGTTGTCCTCTCTCAAAAAAGTATCATGTTCTCTACATTTAAGGATTAAGCAACTGCCCCAGTTGGAGGATTTCAAGAACCTTGTGGTCTTACTCAAAAGTGAGGTTAGAGGTGATCATGAAAAGTGAAATTATGTGGGCTAGCAGTTTTGCAAACGTACTAACCTGTGGTGATGAAGTGGCCATTTTTATTTACTAGTCAATCCACATTCCATCCTTACCATTGATTACGAGGTGGTGATCAAAAAATGAGATTGTGAGCACAAATGGTCAAAAGGAGATTCCTTGCATTTGACCTCTGGACCAATGGACTTGAGGGATAATTACATTTCTCAAACTCCCATGGAGCATCAGGCAATTCATCAAGAAGAGTTTGGGGAAGTTGTTGGGGATAAGATGGCCTACTCAGGATAGTTTATGTTGCTGCCTTGTGACTCACATAAGGAAAAGAATAATGAAAAGCCTACGGTGGGTTGGCACCCTGCCCGGGATTGGTTCCCTGCCTTGTGCCCTGTGCTGGCTGGGATTGGCTCCAGCAGACCCCCGTGACCCTGTGTTCGGATTCAGCGGGTTGGAAAATGGATGGATGGATAATGAAAAGCATGATAACGATGATGCTCTGCTCATTACAGAGTTCCAAGTAGCTAAAGCTTATCCGAGCAATGCTGGACAGAAATCTGGAGCCAAATTAGGATGCCAATAAACTGCACAGTGCCTTCACACATACCCACACTGCACCACATGGTAGTTCCATTTATTTCATACTTCTTTGACAGAGGAGCAGAATATAATAAGAGTGAATCCATGCATAGTACAGCAGTGAGCACTCTTGGGATCACATTAAAAAGTATGAATCAATCTTAAGCCATCATAAATCAATATTATATAGGTAAAACTTCTCAGTGGAATTTATTTTGCTCACTAGTTTGCTATGATAGGTTGCTGGGATATTATTACCATTTGCCTGCTATTTCACATTTAGTGTGCAAGGGTAACTAATTACCAAGACCAGAATGTTGCTGTGGAATTGAATTCTTTTCCCAGTTTGCTGTACAACTTTAGAACTGTATTTCCCAAATTTCATCAAAATGGAGACAATCTTAGACCACTCATATACAAACATTGTTGAAGCCTACAAGGCTTTTCCGCTCCCCCAACTTGGACAATCGGATCACCCCTCCCTGCTCGTCCTCCCTAAATACACACCACTTATCAGATGCGTGAGACCTTCAGTGAGGACTGTGAAAGTCTGGTTTGAAGAGGCAGACTCTGCTACTGACTGGAGCTTGTTTGCCACCAATGTCACTTGGGACTTGGAAGCTGACATCGAAAGGTACACCTCTTTTGACCTAGATTACATCAATACCTTCCCGGACAAAAAGCTGTGGATGAATGGAGAGGTTAGACTCCTGCTGCAGGCTTCAGACGCTGCTTTCAGATCTGGTGGTGCTAAGAGCTACAGCATATCCAGGGCCAACCTGAAAAAGGGCATCAGGAGAACCAAGCAGAAATGCAAGCAACAAATTGAGGGGCATTTCAAAAACTAACCAAAACTGCCCCTCCCCAGGTGACCAGCCCCTCAGACTTGCCACCTCTACTGTACACTCTGCACTAAGCAAAGTGAATGCACGCAAGGCTGCTGGTTCTGATAGCATACCTGGGCGTGTGCTTAAGGCCTGAGCTGAGCAACTGTCTGAGGTCTTCGGTAACATCTTTAATGTGTTTTGGGCCTGTGCTGTTGTTCCTGCATGCCTTAAGTCCACAACGATTGTCCCGTTGCCTAAACCTATCCTCTCCAGGGAGCCTGAATGAGTTGCACCCTGTTGCACTCACCCCTATCATCACCAAGTGCATTGAGGACAGGTTCTGGCCCACCCATTACAGTCTACCTCCCACACTAGATCCCTACCAGTCTGCCTATCATCCCAATAGGTCAATGGAGGATGCCATATCTTCGGCTCTTCACTCTATCCTGACACACCTGGATAGCAACAACTCCTATGTCAGGATGTTATTTGTTGATTTTAGCTCCGCTTTTAACACCTCATCCCCTCCAATCTGGTAAATAAACTCAACAACCTCGGCATCAACACCTCTCTTTATAATTGAACACTGGACTTTCTCACCAGCATACCCCAGTCTGTCAGGCTAGACAACCAGACATCCAGCATTCCACAGGGCTGTGTACTCAGCCCACTCCTGTACTCACTTTTCATCCATGGTTAGATGCTAAACTGCATTTTGTTGTACCTATACAATGACAATAAAGTTGAATCTAATTTAATCTAATCTAGGTGGAAAAAAACAATATAAACATTTTAGATGTTACTTGGTTACATCTGGATTATTTTGCTCAATCTTTTATTCCCAACAAAAGGAGTGGCTTAATGAAAACAAAGATTTAGTTGTTCTTTTCCATGAATATTTCTGACATTGGTTTTTCAGGGTAGCATTATTATTTTGTTATAGCCAAAGTATACACTTATAATAGGAAAACATAAATTGGTAAGCATTTATTCATGCAATTAATTAACCTGTCAGCCTACATCCATCTCACATATAGTCATTAACTCTTGAGTAGTGTCTGTAACAATGAGGTTGCAAGTACAAGTGACTGGTTTTTCCACAGGGCTGATGGGCTCACTATTCACGGTAACATGAAGAGTTTGGCAGTTTCAAGGGGCACACCAAAGACACACTGCATTTTCGAGTTGTCCTGGGAGCTTCTGGGATTTCTCAAGGAAAGTCTGGAGAAAGTTGCCTGGAAGAGGGAGACCTGGTCCTCTCAGCACAGCATGTTGGTGCTGCAGCCCTCCACCAGGATAGGTTGAAAGAAGATGATGAATGGTTATGTGATTAATGCTGAACCTTGGGATTACATCTTGAAATGGCTTATTCCAATTTAAATGTGTGCCTTGTAGGCAAGGTAATAATATGTTTGCCTTTTTATATTAGTTTGTATTTCTATATTTGTTTTACCTTACTTGGAAATTCAGTTTAGTTTTATTGTGTATTTTTAAGTTTAATTTAGTTTTTACTTTACAAAGACATTTTATTTTATTTTAATATCTATTATTTTCAGTTTTAGTAATTATGGCATAGAGCTCTTATGGACTTTAGTTTTGAGTCACAATCAGAACTGTACACTTAACGGGTTTGGATATGATACGAGTTTGTTAGTGGAAGCTTACTACACTACATGGTTTACTATATAGTTTTGTTTTTGTCTGATAAAAACAAGAATCAAAACCATATGAACAATATTTATACAATTTTATAATTTCTAAAGTATTTTCTGTGTCATTTGTGGTGAACAAATATGCGCTGACTGCTGCCACTTTTTATCTTTTCCTTTTATTGCCCAGAATGGGGCAATTTGTAATGAAATTTAGGTGAATTTTGAGGTTTGAGGGTTTTTTACTCTAAATGTCAATAGCACACGACATATCCTGCTTCACGACAATATGCTTGTAATGAATGCCTTCAGTATTACATTCAAAAATCTTCCATACTGGGCTTTATTTTCTAACAGCCATATTGATAACTGATACTATCTCAGGCACATATAACTTCTAGACAGAATTTTGCTACCAGCAGACCTGAAAAGATCAAAATAGATTCTGCTGTGTTCTGACAGGTGTGGTCAAGAAAATCACGGAGGCTTAGGAAGAACAGGGCTCTTAGGTTTGAATCGGTGTGCAGACCCTGCCTAGCTGTGTTGAGGGAAACAAAGAAAAACTCGCATTTAGTGTCAAGGTTAGGGGCAGTGAGACTTGAATTGCCCATGTATAAGAACAGTAAACCCTTAATGAGTAGAGCAAGAGCAGGTAATAGGTGTATGGTCAGGCACAAAACGATAGAGACAGCATCTGAGATTAGGAGCAATATATACATTATCTAAACCTGTTTATCCAAAGCAGGGTTGCAGGAAACCTTGAGCCTACCCCAGAAGGTTTGGATGCAAGGCAGGAAAAATCACTGGTATGCAATATGTATGATATGGCTGATGTTAAGAACAAAACGAATATGCTATTTCAACTATTTATTTTGAGAGAGAGAGAAATTGTAAAAAGGTGGACAACTATTTTAAAACATACAGAATGTATATGAAAAAGTTTGGGAACCCCTCTCAGCCTGCATTATAATTTACTTTCAACAAAAAAGATAACAGTGAATGTCTTTCATTTCTTAGGAACATCTGAGTACTGGGGTGTTTTCTGAACAAAGATTTATAGTGAAGTATTATTTAGTTGTATGAAATTAAATCAAATGTGAAAAACTGGCTGTGCAAAAATTTGGCTCCCCTTGTAATTTTGCTGATTTGAATGCATGTAACTGCTCAATACTGATTACTTTCAACACCAAATTGGTTGGATTAACTTGTTAAGCCTTGAACTTCATAGATGGGTGTGACCAATCATGAGAAAGGGTATTTAAGGTGGTCAATTGCAAGTTGTGCTTCCCTTTGACTCTCCTCTGAAGAGTGACAGCATGGGATCCTCAAAGCAACTCTCAAAAGATCTGAAAACAAAGATTGTTCAGTATCATGGTATAGGGCAGTGGTTCTCAAACTGTGGGGTGGGCCCCCCTAGGGGGGTGTGAAGTAACAAAAATGGGGGCGCGAAGATGTGAAAAAAAGAAAACAAGAATTGAAAATATGAAAAATACATTTATTGAAACCAAAACAAATTAACTTAAACTCAATAAAAGTCAAGTAGGTATAATAAAATATGCATCTATGATATATCATTGATTAAAAAAGAACAAATTGGTATTAGTGGGCTCCTTTCAAAAAAAGTTAGGGGGGCACGATTAAAACTGTTATGAAAACTCGGGTCGCAAATACTTAAAGGTTGAGAAACGCTGGTTTAGGGGAAGACTACAAAAAGCTATCTCAGAGGTTTTAGCTGTCAGTTTCAACTGTAAGGAATGTAATCAGGAAATGGAAGGCCACAGGCACAGTTCCTGTTAAACCCAGGTCTGGCAAGACAAGAAAAATACAGGAGCAGCATATACACAGGATTGTGAGAATGGTTACAGACAACCCACAGATCACCTCCAAAGACCTGCAAGAACATCTTGCTGCAGATGGTGTATCTGTTCATCGTTCTACAATTCAGCACAATTTGCACAAAGAACATCTGTATGGCAGGGTTATGAGAAAGAAACAGAGTCGCTTGTTGTATGCAAATTCTCATTTAGACAATCCAGATTAATTTTGGAACAAAGTGCTTTGGACTGATGAGACAAAAATTGAGTTATTTGGTCATAACAAAAAGCGCTTTGCATGGCGGGAGAAGAACACCTGCTACCTACGGTCAAATTTGATGGAAGTTCCATCATGCTGTGGGGCTGTGTGGCTAGTTCAGGGACTGGGGCCCTTGTTAAAGTCGAGGGTCAGATGAATTCAACCCAATATCAACAAATTCTTCAGGATAATGTTCAAGCATCAGTTACAAAGTTGAAGTTATGAAGGGTTGGATATTCCAACAAGACAATGACCCAAAACACAATTCGAAATCTACAAAGGCATTCATGCAGAGGGAGAAGTACAATGTTCTGGAATGGCCGTCACAGTCCCCACACTTGAATATCATCGAAAATCTATGGGATGATTTGAAGCGGGCTGTTCATGCTCGGCAGCCATCAAGTTTAACTGAACTGGAGAGATTTTGTATGGATGAATGGTCAAAAATACCTCCATTCAGAATCCAGACACTCATCAAAGGCTATAGGAGGCGTCTAGAAGCTGTTATATTTGCAAAAGGAGGCTCAACTAAGTATTGATGTAATATCTCTGTTGGGGTGCCCAAATTTATGCACCTTTCTAATTCTGTTATGATGCATATTGTATATTTTCTGTTAATCCAATAAGCTTAATGTCACTGCTGAAATATTACTGTTTCCATAAGGCATGCCATATTTTAAAAGGAAGTTGCTACTTTGAAAGCCCAGCCAATGATACACAAAAAAATCAAAGAATTAAGAGGGGGTCCCAAACTTTTTCATATGACTGTAATTCTGCTACTGGATTATTTTCACAATATCGGGTGTTTTGAGCTGTGAATATAAACTAAAAAAGATAAATGAATAAATGTAGAATAAATACAAAAATATATTACTATGTTTAGTTTTTCACCATTTGGCAGACTCTCTTCGCCTACCTACCTACCTGTAGTTCAGTAGTGATATTGCCAACTCTGAAATTTTACACGGTTTGTATCGCTTCGTCGTTAAACGACTTTAACGATATACTGATCTTGTATGATGACCTTGTCATTCTCTCAATCAGTGCAGTTTTATTTTGAAAAGGGATTTCTCTTGTGCAAAGTGGCAGGTGAATTATTGTCAACAAAAAGTAGGCACCTGAGAAATAAACTGAAATGTTCATTACTTGTGATTTTTCTGTCCATGCATACGGTAAAGGTTTTGTTGACCAGCACATTCCGATTTCAGGCGTTTGAATTACATCTTGATATACAAGAAGTGCAAAAAAGACTGCACAGTAAATTGCTTTCTATTTTACACGCTTTACGTATCCATATTCAGCTTGCTCTGTCACCACAAATGCTGTGTGAACTCACTCACCATTCTTCACCAGCTGCTGTTCACTGGATGAATATATATGCGGGTGGCTCGTTGTGGATTTCTTTCTGTTTTAGAGTTAAAAGTTACAAGAGTTAAAGACTAATGGCAAGAATATTCATTCAAAAATGAAAACTAAAAATATTTTTAGTAAATTATTTTATCTCAATTGATCTTTACATCTACTTTTAACAGTTTCGTTTAGTTTTAGTTTTTCATTTCAGTTTTGTTAATTTTATTTCAAGTTTACAAAAATTTTTCTTATTTATAAGTCTAAGTGTCTAAGTGTGTGTGTTTGTCTGTGTCTGTCCATCCCGGAAGTACGAGGCTACAGCATGAAGCTCAAAGAGCCGGCAAGGTAGCCCAAAGTTAACGAATCGTAAGAAGAAAGAAGTACAAGGCTACAGCATGAAGCTAAAAGAAAGCGACTCTGTCACCAAAGTAGAACTGCTGAGGAAAGACAAACGAGAGAGAAACTCAATTAGTTGCCGACAGACTTTAGGGGGGATGCAAGCATATCCACAAAAATGAAACCGACAACTGCATTACAGTTTTTGTTTTGATGATTTCAATGGTTTCTAGGAGCCTAGGCTTTTTATAGCACGGGCTTACACAGCTAGTTTTTAATAATAGTTTCAGTTTTGATTTAATTTTTTGAGTTTTGATTTTATTTTTCGTTAACTATAATAACCTTGCTTGTAGGTCTTTGCTTTCCAGATATTTTGACAAGAAATATGACTTAATGCAAATTCAAATAGGGTTGGGCAGTAATGGAATACATGTTCCAGCGTGAGTATTCAGGATTCAGCTTGTGCTTTGTTTGTAAAGATGAATTCAAGATTACAGTTACTTTATGAAATCTAATACTGAATATTTTTACTTTTTTTCTCCTAAAAAAATCATGTTCAGCCATCCCTCCGTATCTGTGTATTCAATCCATAAAACAAAAAAAAAATTTTCCTTACGCCAAGCACTACGATAAATCCACACAAATGAAGTGATACAAATGAAATGATGAAGTGTAACTTCCAGACATTTGGCAGAAGTCTTTCTCCAGCACTCGTCGTTTGAGCATTGTTCATGTCCTGTCTTATTCATTTGATAGTTGGGTAGTGTGTGTATGGCAGGTTAATTTAATGTTGAAGATGGGGCTCTAGATGTTTTCTTTTATAAATCTTAGTGCTTGCTCTCTCTCTCTCCGTCATCCTGGAAGCAGCAGCGCTGTAGATGCAAATGGTTTGTGAAACACCTCTGATTCTGGCCATTTCTGGTTGCTTTTTAGGTGACAAACTCTTTTATAAAGTTTGTTCTCTTAACCCAGTTTTCTAAAAGTGTTTGTTGTTGCTTCAATAAGTAGCATGTTTTGAAGTATACACAAGGATGCGTGTAGGTCAGCTGTGCGCAACCTGCGGCCGTACGGCCGCATGCGGCCGTGGGCAAGGACTTTGGCGGCCGTGGACGTGTATATTAAAGTGTACGTAATGGCGGCCGTGCAGGTGTAGGGTCTCTGGACTCCAGCGAGTAAGGGGTCTCAACGCCGCGGAATCTTTGTCGGCCGGGTCGGTATGGTGACGCCGAAAGCCGATTTGGACTCTGGGGTCTCTAGACTCCTGCAAGTGTAGAATCTCAAACACCGCAAGTACCGAACCCGATTGGTAGACAGCAATCTAGAGTCTGGAATACGGCTAATGGTCTCCAGCGAGTCCCCTGACTTTGCAAGTCTGTCTGCAAACATGCAAGAGCAAGGAAGCCATTAATGGCGATGTTTTCCAAACTTCCTGAAACAATTGCTGTAAAGGTTTTTTGTCCTATATGACGTTTCGTAGACATTTTTTTACATATGTAGACCAGTAAATTGAATATTGTCAGATATATCATACTCTGTTTTAATGTGTAATCTGTAAATTTTTACATAAATCATAAAACATTATTAAGTTTACTTGGACTTACTGGCGGCCGTTATTAAAGTAAAAAGTCTGTAGTGCGGCCGTTATTAAAGTAAAAAGTCTGTAGTGCGGCCGTCAATAGCGGAAAGGTTGCGCATGCCTGGTGTAGGTTATGTGCAAATGTAGGTTATTTTAGTTGGCGGGTTAATTAAG
The DNA here is from genome assembly GCF_900747795.2 of Erpetoichthys calabaricus. Classification (NCBI taxonomy): domain Eukaryota; kingdom Metazoa; phylum Chordata; class Cladistia; order Polypteriformes; family Polypteridae; genus Erpetoichthys; species Erpetoichthys calabaricus. The sequence goes on along the minus strand of NC_041398.2, from coordinate 144,743,684 downwards.
CGCAAGTATAGCACATGAAAAATGCATAACCTGAGTTTGTTTCTTAAAAGTTGGAACAATTCAAGAATATGAAATGGTTAAAATGCACTCCGACCCCCAACCCCCCCAAATGTTCAACTTTTATTAATAAACGTTTACTAAAAAAGTTGTTTCCTTGTTTTTGGTGAACAATAAAAATTAAGATTCTGTTTCATGTGAGACTGAACTGCATTTTCAGGTCACAACTTAATTTAATTATGTTTAACTTGTTATGCCATTTTTATGAACTATCATTTCCTGAAAGTATTCAAAAAGTATTAAAAAATAAGTTACACACTTTGAGTATTCAATCAGAATTCAAATCTGAATAAATTAAGAACTGAATATTCAGTATTAAGTAACTTTTATAGAGTACAGTATTCTGCCCAACCCTGGAATTAATGTGTAGAAAAATGTAGATATTTTCCTGGGTGTAAATGTGTATTTCGTGGTTATGAGATACTCCGTGAAACACTTATGAGAACTGCATGGGATGTGTGGAAGTTTGCTCACATTAGGTTTGCTTTACATCCAAAAAGCATAATCCTTGTGAATGTTTAGCCTCTGTAGCTTTAACCCATGAAACAGTGCAGTATCAATTCTCAGCTGGGTTGGTAAAAGTGAAAGAGAACATTTTTTAAATTACATTTTGAAAGCAGGAGATAAAACTGAAAAGGCGTTAATTTAAAAACAGGATTATCTACTCTTATTGAAACTTTCTCTGATGAAAACATAAAATATCAGGACCCGAGTAAGCTCTGGCAAATTGCCGCAGACAGGTTCTACAGGATGTACCGTTGTGTTATTTTTGTAGTTTACTTCAGCTACTTTCACCAGCAGTGGGCGCCAGGGAGCACAGATGCTATAAATGCCCCTTAATTAAATGATGTAATTTCAGGTGTGCATAAAGAATTTGCAGCTATCTTTCTTACTGCTCAGACAGACTATGTAGAAATGCTCAGAACCCCTTTTATTTGAGTCTCTCCAAAATCACTGATATTTACTGTAGTACATAAATAAAAAAATAAACATTAGACATAAAGTGAAGTGTTTGATGCGTTTTGTGCAGGCATTTGGAAGCTACGATATGCTAGCAATTTGGGTGAGGAGGCAGAACTTCTTTTATCTGAAACCTAACATGTAGTAAGTTATTTAAAATTAAATATCTTTATATACATGACGCAATTGCAACACATTACTTGGATAAAGTGCATTCATTGTTAAGCTTCAATTAAAAGGACTATTTTGGAACTGGATGCTTGGCAAGTTTTGTTAAAACAAACAAACAAACAAAAAATTAAAAAAAATACTGGCATAAGGCCTGTCATCAATGCTTCACTAATGAAATCACTTTCTGATAGGGTTGTGACTGCCATTGCCTTTTTAGGTAATTCATGTGTATCTGAGATGGCAGAAGAGGAAAAAAAGAATAGAAAACATTATGTTCTCCTTTTTCTGTTTGAAGTTTCATTTGCATTCATGAGCTGCATGATTTGAGTAAAGTTTTTTATGTTCTTGCCCTTTGCAAGGCTTCAGTTCCTTATGCAACAGGTTTCCAATGGAACAGTAATTTAGGCTGTAATGTCAACATCCATGTCTACCAATCCTAAATAATAATCCAGCTGTCGGCTTCAGGACAATTATTTGCATTGGCTACTTCATGATCATAAGTTTAAATTTATAGAAAGTTTAAAAATAAACCAACACCAGGGTGATACCAACCATCTACAACAGACTACACAAAATACTTATCGGCAAGAAAGACATTGTTATATTTAGAGATTCATCTGATGATTTAAATGAATTAACATATGAAAAATCAATCCAGCAGATTTACTTTATTAATAGTCTCATGTTTTAAACAGTTTTTGCAAAGCAATAAAATGTGCCAAATTGGACTGTTTCTTATTTTTGGATGGCTGTAGACAGACATCCTAATCAAGTTTATTTAAGTCAGCAGATTATGTACTAAAGGTTGTCCTTTGTTCATTGTATGTTAGGGAAAGAAAATAAACTGTTTTGAGTGATAGTTTTCTTGTTAAGAACATTTGTGCTGACTAATGCCTCAACTTATATGCAACATATCATCTTGTCGTGCTGTTTTCCTTCTCTCTGTCCTGTTACCTTGTAATTAGTCGTCGTGTTTCTTCCATTAGCAAATGAATGTGGGGTTCATACATAGACATCTTGAAGAGTCGTGATGAAATGCATCTTGACTGCTTGTGCAAACTTTTCAGAAAGCAAAAAACTTGGGGCCATCTTAAATTTCATGCTTACGTAGTTAGGTGTCTTTTGTGTATTTGAAATTTGGTTAAAACATCTTTATTGAAAATTCTTCTCTGTCTGAGTATTTCTGTTATTGTAGGCCAATGATGTGAACGATGTTCTGGATGTTGGGTGTCTTATTACTTGACAGTCATTCTCCTTCAGCCAATCAGCATTCAAGATAGCTTATTAGAAACCTGACAATATTAGATTCATCATTCTGGATTGATATTCTTTTCTTGCTGGATATACTGCAAAGTCTTCTACAATCAGGCAATCATTGTGGCATGAGTATAACTTTCATGAGAAATGTGAAAAACAAATCTTTCGAATTTTTAATGGAAATCCCCCCCACCCCATACAATCGTAAGGTATTTAAAAATACAAATAAAAAGCACTTGTATGCTTGCCCACAATTTATTTTGAAATCACATGCCCTCTGGTGAGTGATATTCATGCAACAGTATGAAGAAATAAAAAAAAGAATAAAGTTGTAATCATGTCCTTTATGCATAAATCATTTACGGTGCATAAAATCCAATGTCCCTTACACATATCTGAAATTACATTTTTTAGTTTCCTGTCTGAAAATTTTGTGACATTTGCTTCTAGGGACAGTACGCTACATCACCTGCAGCCTCTCTACAATTGACTTTAAAAGCTGAAATACAACGGTATGCTTCTATTTACATGTAATTGTGTATTTTACTTCATATTCAATGATCATAAGATATTAACTAGTGTATGTATTGTCTATTCATTTTTATATCCATTTTATTCACAAAAATTATTTTCCGTTCTTGCTCACAAAAGTGTACTCGTAGCATAAGACACAAGGGAGGAGTTTATTCTTTATGGAAATGTCCATCACCCAGCATGCATTCTTTCACACTTACTTACTAGGTCAGTTTACAATGGCCAGTCAACCTAAGAACATGTCTTTATTTTATAGGAGAGGCAAACCCATGCAAATACAACAAGAAAATGTAGTCTCCACATAAAAAAACTACCCAGTTGAGAACTGAATAGGGGTTCAAATGATGTAAGGTTATACAGTTAGATCCATAAGTATTTTGACGGTGATATTATTTCTATAATTTTTGCTCTGTATGCCACCACAATGGATTTCAAATATAGCAAGATGTAATTAAAGTGTAGACTTGCAGTTTTAATTTAAGGCTTTAAACAAAACATTGTCATTTTGAAAACACAGCTATTTTTGTACATGGTCCACCCATTTTTTGGGACTCCGAAGTATTTGGTTAAGCTAACATAATCGTAAATATAGCGATCATTTTCAATACTTGGTTGAAAATCCTTTGCACTCAATGACTGCCTGAAGTCTGGAACCCAAGGCCTTCTCCAAATGCCGGTTTTCCACTTGACTGATGCCTTGCCAGGCCTTTACTGCAGCTGTCTTCAGGTACTGCTTGTTTTTTGGACTTTCTGCCTTTAGTTTTGTCTTCAGCAAGTGAAATGCATGTCCAAATGGGTTGCGGTCAGTTAATTGACTTTGTCATTGAAGAATATTCCAATTCTTTGCCTTGAAAAGCATTTGGTTTGCTGTCACAGTATGTCTGGCTCATTGTCCATCTGTACTGTGAAGCGTCGTCCTATCAGATTTGCAGCAGTTGTCTGAATCTGAGCAGAAAGTATAGCCCTGTACACTTCAGAAATTATCCTGCAACTTTTGTCAGTAGACGTACTGTATTATCAATAAACACCAGTGACCCACTTCCATTGGCAGTCACGCATGCCAATTGCCTTAACATTTCCTGTAGCATGTTTTACAGATGATGTGGTATGCTACTGATCATGAGCCGTTCCTTCACTTCACCATGTTCTTCTCTGTCTATCATTCTGGTTTCTGGGACATATTGATTTGTCCGAAGAAAACTGTCACAAAACTGGACAGGTTTTTTATAAAATATTTTCTGGCTAAGTTTAATCTGTCCTTCCTGTGCTTGAGGATTAGCTATGGTTAAACCCTCTGTATTTACTTTTGTGAAGTCTTCTCTTCATTGTAGATTTTGGCAATGATAGTCCTACCTCCCAGAGATTGTCCTTGGTTTGGGTAAATGTGAATTGTTTTTACTTCACCAAAAAAAGAATTCTGCAATCATCTACCACAATTGTCTGTGTTCCTTCTCTTTTGGAACAACAACAACAACAACATTTATTTATATAGCACATTTTCATACAAAAAGTAGCCCAAAGTGCTTTACATAATGAAGAGAAGAAAAATAAAAGACAAAATAAGAAATTAAAATAAGACAACATTAATTAACATAGAAAGGAGTAAGGTCCGATGGCCAGGGTGGACAGAAAAAACAAAAAAAGAACTCCAGAAAGCTGGAGAAAAAAATAAAATCTGTAGGGGTTCCAGGCCACGAGACCGCCCAGTCCCCTCTGGGCATTCTACCTAACATAAATGAAATAGTCCTCTTTGTAGTTAGGGTTCTCACGGAGTCACTTGATGCTGATGGTCATACAGACTTCTGGCTTTTAATCCATCCATCATTGTTGGAACATCATGGTGCTTTCGGTAGGCGCCACCACCAACAGGACACCGGAAAAGGAAACAGAAGAGAGAGTAGGGGTTAGTACAGATTTTGAATGAATAGTTATTATAATGAATTGGATATACAGAGTATCAGGATTAAATTACAGTGAAGTTATGAGAAGGCCATGTTAAAATAGTGTGTTTTCAGTAGTTTTTTAAAGTGCTCCACTGTATTAACCTAGCGAATTCCTACTGGCAGGCTATTCCAGATTTTAGGTGCATAACAGCAGAAGGCCGCCTCACCACTTCTTTTAAGTTTTGCTCTTGGAATTCTAAGGAGACACTCAGTTGAGGATCTGAGGTTATGTACCAGATGGTTGATTTAACCATTCCTTGTGCTTTTGCTATCTCTTGGATGGGTTCATTTTGTTTTGTCTGCCTTATGATGGCTGTTTTACTTGCATGGACGGGTGTTTGGACCTCATAGTAAGAGTTCACAGTGCCGGCTTCCAAATGCAAATTCCACACTTGGAATCACCTCCAGGCCTTCTACCTGCTTAATAGTTAATGAAATAATGAGGAACCTGCTCACCTTGCTATGGAACAGCTTGTTTTTTAATTGTCCAAATACTTTTCAGCCCCTGAAATTGGGGGGACCATGTATAAAAATGGCTGTCATTCCTAAATGGCTCATACTATATTTCTGTTAAACCCTCTGAATTAATTCTAAAAGCCTACACTTCAATCATATATATTATTTCTTCATTTCAAATCCATTGGTGGTGTATACAGCCAAAAGTCAAAATACTTAAGGACCTAACTGTATTACACTGGTCTGCACCAAAATCTTCCCATGCAAACAAATTGGTGTACTTTTTAGTATACTTTTTTCTTTTTTAAATTAACATTTCTCTACCACAAAGCATTTCCACAAGATACCGGATTCAGAGAAAAATGCAGTTTTGAAAAACATCATGAAGTGATGTTTGTTTTATGGCTTCATGCTCAGAATATGATTTGAAGTATAATTTCAGCTGAAAAATGCCAGTTCTTGTTCCTTGCATTAGTTGAGGTGGAAACAATCCAAAATCAATTATTTGTTACCCATTGTTTTTCTCTCTTCTTCTTCCTTATAAATAGCAAATAATTTATTTTTAGAAAGTTAAAAAGTTACCTTTTTATTATCCTGAAGGGAGAGAGTTGTTTAAATGTTTTTTTTTTTTTACAGAAATACAGTATGTAAAGTCGGGTTGATCAATCCATTGTCTTAACCATGTAACAGGTAAGCAAACAGTAAAAGCATACATACCTGTCCCTTTATTAAACAACACAAAAATATAAATATTTTTGGGAATACAATGATGGAAATCAATGAAGAACTAGATGAGGAGCTTCTCTCTTCCTACCAAGCTCTTGGGTACATGTTTTAAAAAAAAATCAATTTCCTACATTCTCATTTAGATTTTTTTCCCTAAGAACATGGGGAAAGGTTCTTCCAGGGCATTGTTCAAGTGAATAGACGTTATGGTGGAAAGTGAAGTGACTCTATGTTAGCAGACATTTGTTGGTCATTCCACTGTAAAACACTTTCAGAGGATTATAAAGAGAGGAGAGGAAAGGGATATAAAAAAAAAACCATTGGAGTACCTTTTTTTTTGTTTGTTTTTGATACTCTTTAATAATCCCTGAGAGAAAATAGTCTTTTTCCATGACCTTTGTGGGGGGTCAGATCTCAGGGTCAGCCGTATTGTTTTTGTAAGTAATAATTGTATTTAAAACAATTATCTAAATAATTTAATATAAAAAATATATTGCATTTTTTTCTGAAGAAGTGTTTTTTTTTTTTTCTTTCATTTTATAACCTCAAAAACTGGACGTGATAGACAGTTGTTACCAAATCTACAAAGAACACCTTCAATTTTTGATGAGAGAGAAAATATATATTTTTTTAAACTTAGTTATATATTTTGATACCTCAGTCTGCAATATTTAGTCGTCAACATTGTGTGTCACAAAGTTATAGTTCACTCTTGCCTTTCTCTGCCCTTGTTCAACTTTAAGTTAAAAAACCATTAAATACTTTTGTGGGCCTCTGGGTATAGACAGGCAACTTCTGAAGAGTAATTGTTTTTAATTATGTAGTAAAAGTTAAAAAAAAAAAAAAAAAAAAAAATTCTAAAGAATTCCTGTCCATCTGCCTTGTGGGTACTATCAAGAATTAGCAGTATTTTTGTCATTTTAGGATTATGTAGGACAAGCATTAACAGCATCCCTTAACCCACTTTCTGCTTAGGTGGTGCAAATTTTAAAGTTGTATATGTCTTTGTTTTTCTCACATATGTTATAAATCAGTGATATTTACAGTACCGCTCCATATTAACATATTCTGTCCCGTTATATGGATTGTGTTATTTTAAATGAATTCACTACTAGGGCACTTTTTAAACTCTTGTGTTGTAGTCTAACCATTGCTCCTGACTGTTTGAAAATCTACAAGTTAAGGGCAGATTATAATTTCAGTTCTACTCCTTGGATGCTGCCCAGGTTGTGGCTTAACCTCTGCCTGTTCAAGTCCACCATAAATTGTTCATTTTTGATGTTTATGTGTCCTTACAACACTGTTTTATCAGGTCAGTTTTGTCATTTTACCTTTCGGGACAGCAGCGATTAAAAAAAACATCCTTGGTCTTGAAAATCTGTGTTTTATCTCTCAAGGTATTCAAAAGCTGTCTGAACAGCAAGAGAGACCACACCATGCAGTTAATTTGGTACTCAACCTGAAGTGTGTCAAGGGACCCTAGAATTACAAATTGTTTTAGCACTCAATTGCCACTGCTCGTGAGTCATTGAGACACATTTCCTTGACGTTGTGAATGGCACTATGATGGTAAGGCATGTAGTTTCAAGAGACTGGCATAGAAAAACATTTCCAGTTTCTATCAGTAGTGAAGATCTGATTTGTAAAGATCTTAAAAGATACATGAGAAACCTCATCTGCTCCATTCTTTTCATTTCTTTGAAAGTCCTTTGTACATGTTCCAAAGTTTGCTGAAAGTCTGGCTGAAAAGTTGATTAAATGAGTTTCAAAACAGGTGTAAAATGTACTCACCTGACTTATCAATAAGATATTAATGTTAGTAATCTTGGCTGCATTATTTTGTAGTTGTTGATAGCTTTCAGGCTTTAACAAGTGCACCATGAATAGCTTTTCTAATACTATATTTTAGATGTGAAATTTTTTCATTTCACCAATGAAAATTCCTTTATCACCTACCTATTTATATTCAAACCTGTGATAGAATGCATAATTGGGATTTTTTTAGACTGATTCTGAAGGGAACATGGTTGTCCACCCATTATTTAATATAAAATGCTTGCTTCAGTGAGTAGTCTTTGAAACTTTCTCAGGTGATGTTTTTTTTTTATAAGCAGCCTATAGATGTTAATCTAAAATACTTACACAGCACTGAATGGTTTTCACAATGTGTGCTTTTTTTTTTTTTTTTTTGTAAATATGTCCATGTCTCCGTTTCTCTTGAGTCTTATAAATAAATAAATGACATACCACAAACTAAAATACAGTACCACTTTAAATATGGAACAACAGTGATCCAGTGTGCTGGCAGAACAATTTAAATACTGTAAACCTGTTAATTTTACCTTGATAGAATTCCCTTATGATAACAGGATTTAAGTCCACTGGCATAATAAAGCTAGCCTTTGAAAACATGTTTTTCTATTTACTAAGTTTACTGTTTAGATGAGCTGCTGTTAAATGTACAACAGAAGTGTAAAGACTGAGAAAAATTAGTTCAGAAGGTAGAAAAGGGTACATTTTACCAAGAGACACTCCAGGCTTAACAACAACAGCAGCAGCATTTATTTATATAGCACCTTTTTATACTAACAATGTAGCTCAAAGTGCTTTACAAGATGTTACAGAGAAAGTTACAGGAAAAGAAAAACAAATAAGATTAGGCAATAATATTAAAGAATATATAGCAAAGAAAAAAACAAATCTATATGATCTTAAAAAACAGATAAATATCAAGTAGAAGGGTGTTGTCCTTATATACAATGTCAAGATATCTGTAAAGATGAGTCCAGTGATAAGGTCAGATGGCCAGGAGAACAGAAAAAAAAAAAACTCCAGTTAGTCTGGTGAAAAAACTAAATCTGCACAGGGTCCAAGGCCAAAAGACCGCCCAGCCTCCACTGGGCAAAGTTGTACAACAGATACTAATGAGCATAAAGTACATACCATTATTTTACCTGTTTTTCCTGAATCTGCGGTATAATAAATACAGTGAGCTGCAAATCTAACGCTTTGGATTCAAGAACATCAAGTTTATTGCAAAGTGCACTTTGAAAGTTCATGTCTCCCCATAACAGTAACAGAAATACAATACTAGCAAAGAGACACATGCACACAAAAATATATACATCATGCTGTATTTATTTATAGTCTGTGTATATACTGTTTTTAAATATTATGATATATTTGGTACAAAATGCTGCACTTTCATTTTCATGGGAAGGTTTCATTTCAAAGAAAACGTACATTCATGCAAAGATTAGAAATGCTGAGTGCCATAACACTCATATGTCATGATAACGAACGTTTTTAAAACTGATTGTCTTGCTAATGCAATTAGCCTTCCCAATTGCGATGCTTCTCTTTTTCAAATCCCTCTTGAAGCTAGCAGTTCCATCCCTTTCCAGAAGAGAAGTTCTGAAGAAGATAAATTTTTTGTTGTATTAATTTTGGGAAGACAGAATCAGAGTCTAGGTTTATTGGATTTTTTTTTTTTTTTTTTTTTAAATACCTAAGATTCATATGTTAGCTCCTGTTAAGTTAAAAAATAAATGATGCTTTATAAAGAATTGTTTATCTGATTATGCAACTTATAACCGAAATTGTGACTCTGTATGTGCGTGTGTGTGTATATATATATATACAGTATATAATATATATATAGCGTGTTCAGAAAATATTCAGATCCTTTTAGTGTTTACTGTACACATTTCATTATGTTGCAGTCTTATGCTAAAATTGCTTGATGAAAGAAAAAAATAATTTAAACAACACTCAATACCCCAAGAAGGTTGAACATTATTACGTAGCCACATTTATGAAAAGAAATAAAACAAATAAAAAGAGACAAGACGGGTTAAGACTACTTATTTACGTCATTTGAGAAACGGATTCTTTGCTAACTACGTCTAGCAGTTTAATTGTGCATTTTTTACCTAAAATGGTTAAATGATGCATATGAAAACTTCTGTGCTTCTGGAATTTTTTTTATTATCTCATACGTCTTATTCGAAAGACGTATGGCACTGGGAAGAAAGGAATTTATAGAATAATGTTTATGGGCTTTTAAAGCGATTATCCTTCCTAATTTTCTGACGTTAAGTTCTGCATGTTATGGGTGTCTGTCATCATTTGAGATTAATTTTTTTTAACATTTTCCTCCAACACACACTTACCAAATGACAAAGCAAAAACAGGATTTTAGGAATTTTTGTAAATTTTATTAAAAACTAAAATATCACATTGAATTTAAGTTTTCAGACCCTTTACTCAATACTTTGTTGAAGCACCTTTCACAGCAATTATAGCCTGGAGTTTTCTTGGGTATGACTTGATGGGATGGGGATTATCTGCCATTCCCCTTTGTGGGTCATCTGAAGCTCTTGTCAGGTTGGATGCAATCTGTCTAAGGACAGCTATTTGCAGGTCTCTCCACATTTGTTCGATTGGGTTCAAATATAGGCTCTAGCTGTGCCACACAGAGTTGACATTAACCCTCACATGTGTTGTCTTGTCTTTGTGCTTAGGGTCATTGTCTTGTTGGAAAGTGAACGTTTGGCTCAATCTGAGGTTCAGAGTGCTCTGGAGCAGGTTTTTATGAAGGGCATCTCTGTACTTTGCTCCATTTCAGCTTTCCCTCAACCCTATCTTGTTTTCCAGTCCCTTCCACTGAAAAACAAGCACACAACTTCCATCATGCTTCACTTTTGGAATGTAATTATGTAGGTGATAAGCAGTGCCTGGTTTTCTCCTGACCTGACACATCTAATCCAAACAGATCAATCCTGGTAATCAAAGAATCTTTTTTTCTCGTAGTTTGAGAGTCCTTTAGGTGCCTTTTTGCAAACTCCAAGTAGGTTGTCATGTATTTCATCAATGCCATAACATCCAGATCTGTGGCATGTTGCAGTGATGGTTGTCTTGGAGCGCTGCCAGAGTGACCATTGGCTTCATGGCCCCCTCTCGTACCATGGCTTTTCTCCTTCCAACTGCAGCCAGATGTAGGAAGAGTAGTGGGTGCTTCCACACTTACTCCATTTAAGAATTATGAAGGTGTCTGTGCTTTTGGAACCCTTCAATGCTATAGAAATTTTTTGTAGCTTTCTCCAGATCTATGCCTCAACATAATCTTGACTCTAAGCTCTACAGACAATTCCTTCGATCTCATAACTTGGTTTTGCTGAGATACGCATTGCCATTGGTGGCACCTTCTATAGACAGGTGTATGTTTTTCCTAATTATTCCCAATCAGTTAAATATGCCACTGGTACCCTGTAAACAAGGTGTAGAAGCATAACAAAAATGATTAATAGAATAGGATGTGCCTTAATCATATTTCAAGTATTACCGAAAATTCTTTATGGATTGCATGTTTAGTACATTGCAGGTTAATAAGAGTTCAGCGACCTTCTGGCCTGGGGGAAGAAACTTTCCCTAATGCAGGTGGAATGTGTGGTGAGGCTCCAGTAGCATTTACCAGAAGGCAAAAGTGAAAATGGGATGAGCTGGATGGTTGGCATCAGTGATGATGGATTTGACTCTCCTCACACACAGGGTGGAGTAGATGGTATGAAGCTATGGAAGGTCAGCACCAGTGATTTTGGAATCTGTTAAAATGATCTTAGAAGCAGTACATTTAGTAATATGTTTGCTCCTTGGTTCCCTGACATGAAAGGGGAAGGCATCACTTTGTCAGCAGATAAACCACTCAGTAGGCTGTCTCAGCCTAGTAAATCAAGCCTATAATAGTGGTGTCATCAGCAAATTTAATAATGGAGTCGCAGCTCTCTCTGGCAATGCAATCTGAGATAAGCAAGGAGAAGCAAAGGGATCTCGGCACACAACTTTGCGGAGTTCCTGTGTGGAAGTTCAACATGGAGGATGTCAGTACAGGTTTTTAGAACACACCCTAAGGCCAGGTTTATACTTCATGTGACGCAACGCATGCTCCAGCAGACACTACTGCTACGCAAGCATTTTACTGTTCATACTTGCACATGTACTTTACATAAATCTGGAAGATTCCACCAGGTGACAGCGCGAGATATCATCACGGTGAGAAAACATTCGGCTTCGCTGTGTTGTGAATTGCCAGAAACATCCATTAAATTCCGAGGAAAACCTTGCCGCAATATCTGTGAAAAGGATGTTTAATGATTAAATCCATCAGTCCAGGGATGCGCCCACTCCAGCTAGCATTGGGCATGAGGCAGAAACAGTCCCCGGACGTAACTTCAGCTCATCACAAGGTGAATACAAACACTTGCATACACTAGTGTCATTTTAGCGTCCCCAAATCTGCAGATCTTTGGAGGGAAACCGGAGCACACTGTGGAAACCCAGCAGGAAAACGTAAACTTCAGGCAGGGAATACCAGTGACGTGACTCCCTGCGAGACAGCAGCACTACCCTTCCGCCACCGTGTCACCCCCATGTGTGTAATTATTAACAGTATTCATTATTTAAATGAAATTAATGATTTAGCTATAAAATGTAACATACATACTTTAATGCATTTCATCATGAAAGTGATATCAAGTATAAATCTTAAGGATTTTAAATGTGCAGAGAGCTGGAATATCATACATTTAATGTGTTCTGTGTGGTGATCTATTGCTGCTTGCCGCTGCAGTCAGTTCAGGAGGAAGCTCCAGAGGTACGTAGTGATTAACAACTGGGTCAGTTTTAAGATGACATTTACGATGGTCTACTTTAATGATAAAGTAAACTATGAGATTAAAGTGGACATTTCGAGATTAAAGCCGAAATTTCCACTTTAATCAGTAGTACTAGGGTGTTGTACCATTTTAGCCATTATGTTGCTGTCGTGAAGGTGAAAAAAAAAAAAATAAGACGGCACAGAAGATGGTATGCGAGACTGCAGTCTCAAACATTGAAGCACGCACATTGATCTTGTAGGATCTGTAAAGCGGCTTGCTGTCACATGGTGATAGTAAACAGAGACACTGAGGACACAATCCAACTTTTTTGCTGGTACTACAACTCGTGCACGCGTCACATTAATTTCTGAGGACTGCTCAGAGGACGCGTCAAATGAACACTGGGAACACGTGGCAACCATGACGCGTGTGCGTACACATTCTAAACATGAAGTTTAAACAAGCCCTAAAAATTCAGTCCAGACTGGATGCCAATAAATAGTTTTCCTTGCATCATGTACAGAAACAATGATGGTAGGAAATGATGCTGCAAGCAAACGATTGATGGGCCACTTGTTATCACGCTCAAAGTGGTATGAAATTCATTGACTAGTGAAAAAGTAGACGAGATTGGATTACACTTTAACATGTACTCTTTAGTCACATACCAATATGTTGATGCTGTATATGGTCTGTAGTTTTCTCTTGGAGTGAAGTTTAGCCATTATGATTGTTTTATGAGCTCAAATCTATATTTCTTGCAATTTCTATCCATTCCATTATTTCCAGGATATTCTTGACCAATGAATCCTATTCACATTGTCTTTTTTCTTTGTTGTTAAAGGAGGCATTTCTTTTATAGAACTACAGTACAAAACTGTGGATAATAGCAGCATTCTGATTGTTCACAGTGAAAGCAGTGCTTGACAACTTTGAGATATACTGTATTTACTACTTGGCTTGTTGTAAATTATATACAGATGTGAAATAGTACAAAGATGCCCATGTTTATATGTGATGTCTTTTTGATAAGATAGTGTCAAATTCTGTAAAGTGGAAGAGATACTGCAAATTATTTGTTGATTGTGAAGGATGTATTTAACACGGAAATGAAAGTATGATTGCTTATCACTTTTCAATAATCATATACTGAAGTTTTAAACACATCACATTGCTCTTCTAAAGCTCACCTAACTTGGCTTGAAATCTATATTCCTTTTAATGTTTCTACTGGCACTGCTCATTAGGACTGTAACACCTGTCTAAATGTCAGCCAACCCTTTTTACCAATTTTTATTTTGATGGATTAGCAGTTGCTAATACACACCTTTGGATAAGCCTCTATCACAACCCTTTTCTATATGTTTGTTTTAATTACATTACAGTGTAATGAACAAAATGTTTAAAGTGAGGTATAACAGTAATATAACATCATGGATTGATGTTTTCTATTTAGGAAGAATATTAACATTTTTTATGTATTTAAGAAGTTATCATTACCTCACTAGACGGTGCAATAACAAAACCTTACAAGATATTATTTTCTATAATACACACACATATACATAGTCCTTGCAAACAGTCTCATTTGTCTGATGTCTCATGTTTACTGTTCCACGACAGAACGGAAAAAGGGAATGAAAAAAGAAATGAGATCATCCAATATCTGGAAAGCATTCATTCAAGCATTAGGGCTGTCAGCATGCAGCGAGCTTGCAATGTTTTGTAAATTGTGCTGGAATATCATTGCATTGTCCTCTAATTTGTCATTCCCTGCAATTCCTTGTTATATAATCAGACATCCTCAAAGCAACAAGATCCAGCAACTGCCATCTTCAAATTGGACATCCTGTTCAACTTTGTCCATCAAAATGCCTGTTTAACACTATAATCCCTGAACCTTACGATTTTTTTCGTTGTCTCTGATCTCCTTAAATTTTCCTGACATACTCTAAGAAGCTCGCAGCTCCTTTTCACTGTGCTAATAGCCTGCTTTTGTTTTGCAAATGTGTAGTTTAGCACAGTGGTCCCCAACCTTTTTGACAGCAAGGACCACTTTATTAGATGCAAATTTTTCCACGGACCGGTTGGGGGGGGGGGGGGCGGTTTTATACACAATTTACATAACATTTCTATTATTATTAAAGTTATTAAGCAGTTCGCATACGTTTGCAACCCGAGATTTTTCTTCTTTTTTTGCATATAACAAAGACATATGCTTTACATTTGCCATTCCTACAGATTGCACATCACAAACATTAACACTGCTATCTTTTTTTCGTGTCTGCCGTTTCTATAGGAGGGTGACAATGAGTTAAATTCCAATGGATGTTTTTCACATGTTGACAAGCAATAAGCAAAAGGAATCACTGAAAACCACAGACAACAAAAACAGCAAAAAAAAAGTACGAGGAAAGTTCGAAGAAAGAGATTTTTTTTTACAATGTTTCTGTTTGGGGATCGTTGTGCAAACGTGCACAACTGAGCATGCGACCACAGATCTAACTGCTCTGTGGATGATTCATTCAAGCATTTCAAGGTCACTTCGTTGAAATGAAAGCATCTGTTGAATGTACTTCGTAGTAACGTGATTTCTATAGACTCATGTCATATGGGGAAACTGTCGGGACCATAAAAATACTTTGTTGTAATGCTCTCTCACCTCAGTCTCTCTCCTCTCTCTGCACCGTTGAAAAGCCCCACCCACCAAGCGTTCTGAAAAGTCTGAGTGAGTCTCCGTTGCTGGCAGTTGTCTCGCGGCCCGGCTGTCAGACGGCTGCGGACCGGTAGTGGGCCGCGGACCGGGGCTTGGGGACCAGTGGTTTAGCAGAACGCAGCCTGCTACACCCCCCATCCCCCCATTCACTCAGATGAAGGCATTGCCCTGCTGTAATCCTCACAGTTAGTCTGTGTTGAAGTGTTTATCTGGCGATGAGTTTGTAAGGAATTATATAGGCAATGAAATACTGTGATTTGAAATGCATATATTTCATATGTGTTCCGTGTCTACAACGATCTGTGTAAATATAGAATGACAGAGGAAATGCAAGTTAAGAAAGGCTGAACACATGGCTGAAACGGAAAATGTTTTCATATGTTATAGTAATGACATAATTTTGATGTGAAGTGTAGGATGTGTGAAGCCCAAATATCTAAGAAACACTTTCACAAAAGGTGTAACAAAACAAGTACGCTTTTATTCAAAAATAAAACTGAAGAAAATGATCAGTTGACATGTTGCTGAAACCCAACTATCAGTCGGTACAAAATAATACATTCCAATGCGTGTGTGTTGATACGTTTAATTTTAAACCAATTGTCACAGTAATAACATGCTCTATCACTCGTCTGCACAATGGCGCAGAGGATAAGCTACGCTTTAGGTAATAGGTTCAAATCCTACACCTTCTCTGTATTTAACACTTTGAGTAGTGAGCAGCTATTATTATTATTATCATATAACAAAAACATACATTTGATGTCTGTAACATCCTGTGTACATTTATGGTACTTGGAAAAGATATTACTTTTCCTCGCACACAGTCATTCATATCATAACATTTCATTTAAATGATATTTTTATTCAGTTTTATTCTTGGATAAAACTGAATTTGAATGATTTTTATTTAGTCTTATTTTTGGATTCTTGAATAAAAAAATCGTTCAGATGACATGTTGATGTGAATGTCCCTTTGCGAGGAAAAGTAACATCCACCATAGACAGTGCAGTGTCTGTTTGCTCAACAAGACACAAAGAAGAAATGAATGAGCAGCGTTTGTATGTCTGCTTTTATCCCTTCAGTGGTAACTTTTACAAGAACCATAAATTTACACCAGCTGTTACAGACTCAAATCAAATGTATGTTTTATTATATAATAGTAACAATAATAGCATCTCTACTCAAAAAGGTAAATGTAAGGAGTATCCGGAATTGAACATCACAACCTCTTGATTATGAGGCAGCAGTCCTTACTTCTACACATGCCAAGCAGATGTGTCTACTTCATATTGATTGATAGTTGGGCTTCAGTTTTCACACATTGCCAGTAACACGTAAATTGAGCAATTTTTTTTATTTGGTTACAGTATATTCTTGAATAGCAGTGCACTTGTTTTCTTATACCTTTTCTGAAGGTGTTTATTTGATATTTGGACTTCACACATTATACACTTCACATCAACATTTTGTCAATTACTATAACATGAAAAAGGTTTCTGTTTTAGTTATGTGCTAAAGATTTCTTGCCTCGCATTTCCTGTCATCCTACATTTACCCAGATCGCTGTAAACACAGAACACACATGAAATGTATGTATTCCAAATAACGATATCTTATTTACTCTATAATTGCTAGACACCTAATTCCTAGATAAAGAGACTTCATTCAGTTCTGAGAATTTTGCATCTGATTTCAGCTGCCTCGGTGAGAGATGGGTGACACATTTGTAAAACAAAGACACTGATGAGGAGGTGCAAAGGAATTTAAGGTGGCCCAGCATTACAAATATTTTCATAGGCTTCAGGGATTCTAGTGTTAAGATCTGCTTCTCAAACAGATTCAATAGGATGTATTCATCTCTCTTGAATTAATAAATGGACAGCTTATTTGTCTCCCCCCTGTCTTACTGACTCACTTGCTCATGCTGCTGCCATCACCAGGCAAACACAGCATCAGAAACAGCTTTTTTTTTTTGACCCACTCTCCAGTTTGCATCAAGTCAGTGAAGCTGAACCACACAGCAATCTAGGCAATATTTTTAAAGGAGTTACAACACATAGTTCACATACATGTTTATACACAGCCAGCTTTAAGACACAAATACAAAGACAGAAAATCACATTTCCCATTGCATTTGCATTTACAGATTTGTACATTTTGTGTTTTACATTTAAATGTATTTCTTAGTTTCCTACTGATTTTTAGTATACCCATAAACTTTTGTTTAATCCATACTGGAAGAAGAACTTTCATTTTATTTCATCCCAATCAGCTGGCATATTGCCCATCTACTGTTGTTATCATGTCTACCTGCATTTCTGTCAGTCTGTCTGTCTGCATGAAACTGCTCAGCTTAGCTGAAATTTGGTACATGTAGATAGATAGATAGATAGATAGATACTTTATTAATCCCAAGGGGAAATTCACAAAAAACAATAAAAGTAGGTTCTGACATTTTTCACCAGCTCAGCCAGTTCGTCGATCTTATTTGAGATTGAGTTCACATTCCCCAGAATCACAGAAGGCACCGAAGGCTTAAAACGCCACTTTCTCGCAAGCCGCTTCATTTTTAGCTTAGTGCCAGCTCTGCTGCCACGATACCGCCTTCTTACCTCGTCGGGTAAATAGGGAACCACACCGATACTGGCATTTGTTCTCAGCGCTCGAAGTTGAGTACTTGAATAGACGAGTCTCGGCGAGTAAAAATCCATGCCCACGTTGTAAAAGTAAGTGTGTCCAGGGAACGAATCCACATAAAATAAAGTGATAGGAGTGATCAATAAATAAAAATAGAAAAATAAAAGTAGAAAAGTACACATACACATACAGTCATACACGGAGCTGCTGAAAAGGCTGCCACTCTCGGCGGCGCCGGAACTAATGGTGTGATGCGTTGTATATAATGTATTGGTCAAGAAGATTTGTCCTGCAAGTTCAATTATAATTTTTCATGTCTTGATTAGAACACACTGTACACATTTTTGAAACTTCAAATTTTTTGAAGTATCAGTTGATTTCTTGATTGAGAAATCAATTGAAACAAGAAACCCCACGGCACAGTAAAGGAAGGTAAATTCAGTGTCTAATGTAGAAAGAACATTAGATAGATAGATACTTTATTAATCCCAAGGAGAAATTCACATAATCCAGCAGCAGCATACTGATACAAAAAACAATATTAAATTAAAGAGTAATAAAAATGCAGGTAAAATTAAATGGTGAAATTAAACAAAGTACTGAACACTAATGTAATATTATTAATGTGAATTTAGCAACACATTGGAAAAAATTGTAATTATATAGACAGATCATACCCATTTTAATTTAAACTAATGGGCTAGGAATTCTAATTGCAAAACAAATCATGCCTTTGTTGGTGCCTAGAAAAATCTTGCTCTTTTATAACAGTACAGTATGAGAAGTACCATTATCTGTTTGTTTGCCATTTTCAAAAGTCTTTGCCGTTGATGTAAGATTTTTAGAAAAAACAGGCAATGTTTTGTTTTTGAAACTACAGAGTAGTATTTTCAGTCCACATAGACACACCATGCATACAAATGTTAAGCATTTTTAAGCTCTATTTTAATTATCCCAGGCATTAACACTGTGTGTGTATTTGTATGTGTATACTGTATATATTGTTTTTATGTGAGAATGTGATCCTATATTTCTGCCTGTAAAACAACGTTAAATCCTGTATTGTCACACAAGCCACTGAACTAACAAATTATCATTTCTACCTTTTGTCAATAAATTTTAAACTACTTAAAAGAAACTGGTCAAAGTACAGTATATTACATTACCTCAGCTTCAACTCCAGTGCCTTGAACAAAAATATGCTTATTTGCCTGCAGGCCCTGAGATGCCTGCAATTTTTTACCAAAACCAATTTAAGTCTCATTTTTTCCTTAAAGACAAAACTAATGAAGTATATAATTGCAATTGTTTTGAAGTCATAACTTTTTCCTCCTTAACTTTTTTTTTTTTTTTTTTTAAAGTACTTTTTCTTTTTTTAATTAATGTAATAAAAGAGACACATGCTGGCTGAAATACCATAATACCGTATGTAAAGGACCACTGCAAATAAATTATCGTAAAGCTTATAAAAGCAGGGTCTGAAAAGATTGGCTTTTGTGATCAGCCAATTTTATCGATCACTGATTGAGTCATTTGTAGGGAAAATCGGCTGATTTAGATCAGCGACCGATCAATCGGAGCATCCCTATTATGAATAGTCTTCTGTTAAGTGACTTTAATATTTTTTAAATTTTAAATAATACAGTGTAACTTGTTTACTGTTCTACTGTAGTAGGTGAATTCATAGTGGAATGTTCATATGGTAATTGTGTTCCAAAAAATGCTGTTAAAAGGGGGGGGGGGTGGAACCATCTGTAAGAACATAGCCAGAATATATGGCTAAGGGAAGCAATTAGAAGATGTTGCTCACAGGTAGGACCTAATCTAACATATATTTAAAACAGTTTAAGTTGAAAGAGAAAGAGAGAGGTGTATGCACTTTTCAGAGACCATTCTGCCTACTGTAAGGCTGATACATACTCTGTATAGAGAAACTGGTAGTAAGATCCTGTCTTCGGTAATGTCTCTGATAAGAAAAAGAGTGTATTGTCAAACCATTGGTTGAGTTTTGAAATTATTACAAAACAGCAGCACCATTGATGAAGGAATCAAGTCTCTTAAGCAGATAAAGTATAGAGTATGCAGAGAACAGCGTATAAAAGAAAAAAATGCTAGATTTTCTTTCTGTGGCATGCCTTGCAGATATAACTTCATTAGTGTTTTATTCATTCTACAATCTCCCAAGTCCAGACACTTGTGAAAGCTCGATAAGGCATCACCACTGTATACATCTTTACATTCTACAGTAGTTAATTAATATGATGGTGTGGTAGCAATGCTGGGAACACAAAGACTAGAAACAAGTTGAGTGGTAACCCAGTTCGTTACAGGATATATACACCATGATGACAATTTATCCCTTCATTTATAACTTAAAAGTTTCCTTACTAGAGTAAAACTTACGAGAAACTTGCATAAACAACTTTACAAATCTTCTTTTAAGTATCCATCCATTTATTTCACTTTGAATATCTCATTCATTCATAGTATCTGGGAAAGAAACACCCATCAGACGAGAAACCGTTTCACCATACATTGCACATAAGGATATCTGTAATCACAGTTGGGCAATGCTGTTAAAGTCATATTTGCAAATTATTATGAGAAGGTACAGAACAAAGTTGACTAACAAATTTAGACTAAAATGAAAACTGCTTTGCTAAAATGTCTCAAAAGGGTGAATACTTCATTTGTTTTACAATAGTTACATTATGTGTTGTGTATTTAAAGTGTCAGTGTACATAACCAGCAGATCAAATTCCTAGTACTGTATGTGTAAACAACTGTATAACATAAAGTTTGGCTAATAATGTAATTCCGATTTTTTTTTTTTTTTTTTGCAAGGATTAAAGGAAAAGCTTAATGACTTAGTCTGATGGTACAATTTACAAGTTAAAAACATAAAAATAATCTTATACTGGACTTTTTAAATCAGTCACTAATTTGATGATAATATCTTTGTTGATTATCAGAATAGTTCAAACAGACTTTGCAAATGAGAAAGGCTGCTGAGTTGCTGAGAGGTTTTGGGTTTTCTGTGGTGTGAGAGTTAATTAAAAAAAAAACATTTTGTTCCTA
This sequence comes from Erpetoichthys calabaricus, assembly GCF_900747795.2. Taxonomy (NCBI): domain Eukaryota; kingdom Metazoa; phylum Chordata; class Cladistia; order Polypteriformes; family Polypteridae; genus Erpetoichthys; species Erpetoichthys calabaricus. The sequence continues at coordinate 144,722,489 of NC_041398.2, read as the reverse complement.
TAAACATGGGTTTTGGTTGCTGCTAAGGAACTGTGCAGGATTTTTTAATGCTTTTTTCCCTTTAGAAGTGTTTTTTGCTTTTTTTTCGCCCGCACAGGAACAAAAGTAGCTGGGTGTTTGGAGGTGTGCTTGGAAAAGTTACTTGTACTTGTACATGTTATCTGTATTTGAACTAGCATCAAGAAGGCAGGGTAGAAAACAGCAGTAACTGATATCAGCATCTGTAATTAACGACTTCAAAGCAATAAAGTGGAAGGCTCAGAGGTGTGTAGGTTAGTGGCCAACATCCCTTCAGATACAAGGGGCTGTAGGAGCTGATCAGATATTCAATATACAAGTTTTATTTATTTATTGATTGATTGATTTTAGAATGAACAGTTATTAGAGGTCTGGAGATGGAACAGTTAAGTGGGCAACAGTGTGATTGTTCATTAATATGCAGGAATACAAAAAGCTTGAATGGAGAGCTTTTAAGTTAAGGAATAAGAGGAGCACAAAGTTAGAAAAACAGACACAGAAAAGTAAACTTTATCTCATAGAAGGATAATCAGCAGGCATCTGAGAGGGAGAATAGTACAGGAGCTTAAGGGGACAGAAAGTGTAAAATAGCTGTAGCAGTTCTATAATCTTTTTTCTTTGGCTTTGGCACAAGGCGTAATGTAAAGGGTGCACACTCTGTGGGATTCAACCCCAGAATTAGAAGTGTCAAACCATTTTCAGGAGCTGAACGGTGTCTCTGATGATTTTAAGGAGGTAGGCAGGGATGAGGAGCCCCAACGGGCCACCTTAAACTCAGTTCCCAGAAAAAGAGAGGTAGTGATAGTTGGACAGTGAGTCATTACGGGGATTGAAGCACAAAGTCTCACACAGTGTACCTTCTGAGTGCACAGGTGGGGGACCTTCCTGGAAGGTTGGATAGCCTCTTGGCCAGAAGGGTGTAGATTTATGGGGCTTTGGAATTCCTTTTGGAACAGATGGGACCTGTTCCACTGAAATGGATTATATCTGAACTGGCTGGGCACCAATGTATTGGGGATGTGTATGAGTACGCTAATCAAGAATTGTTTAAACTAGGGAAGGGGGGGGGGGGGGGGGGGGAGTTAGGACTGGCCAGGTTTAGAACTATACATTGAGGAACAAACAACGGATGTAGAGGTGACTGAACCACTAGGGTCAAGTGACCATAAAATAATACAGTTCTCAGTGCTTTGTAAGAGTGCAGATGTTTAACTTTCATAGGGCAGATTTTGAGCAGATGCGGCAAAGTCTAAGGAGGATAGACTGGGGTAGGTAACCTTTTCATTGTGGAGACAGTCGAGGAGCAGTGGAACAGGTTTAAAAATGTTTTACATGTAATGCAGGACAGGTGCATACTTAAATTTGGAATTAATAGGAAATTTAAAAAAAACTCTACAGTGGGTTAATAGAGTTTAAAAAGAAGCTGTAAAGGAAAAACCAGCTTCATAAGACATATGAGATTAATAACTCCAAAGTGAATCATAGGGCGTATGAGAACATGAGGGAAAACATTAAGAAGGATATTAGGGTGGCTAAAGGACAGTTGGAGAGGAATGCAGCAGATAAGGCGAAAGACAACCCTAACAGATTCTTTCAGTGTTTTGGTAGTAAAAGAACAGTCAAGGAGGAGGTGAAGTGCATCAGAAATAGTAAAGGCGAATTAAAAGATACAGACAATAGCAGATGCTCAAAACTTGCATTTTTCTGAGGTCTTCACAAGTGAGGAAGTGGATAACCTCCCAGCAGTAGGTATTGAAGGATTTGGAAAATGCAGAGGTTGAAGTACTGCTTAGATAGGCTGAAATCAAACCAATCACCAGGACCAGATAATATTTACCCTCGAGTTCTTAAGGAGGGTAGCGAGTACATATATAAACCCTTGACACATATTTTTAGGAAGTATCTTTCTAAGGACTGGAAAATAGCAAATATTATCCTGTAGTGCTGGGAGGTATACCGGTTCATACCGAAAACCGTTTTTTATTTTTGTTATGATATGGATTTTTCTTATACCGCAATACCAGTTTAAATAGCTTAAACAATGTTCGGAACATGGTGCAGTGGAAAACTGTTTAAGGGGGGACCTTTTTCACTGCTACACCGCTAAACATGCATGCAACGGAGTACATGCGTTAGTGGAAGTATTGAGCAATGAAAATGGACTGAGAACATTCAGAAACTGAAGCTGTAGCAGATGATTAAGTTGAACGTGATGACACAGAAGATCTTTTGCCGAAAAAGGAGCCGTGTCTGTTGTCTGGAGATACTTTGGTCTACATCTGACCTTTTAAAACCAAACAACTATTTACTGCAAATGCTGTCGAGCTAAAGTTGTCGCCGGAGGCAGCAACACGAGAAATTTGCTGCACCACCTTAGCCGCAAAGTTCAGTGCAATACAACTTTTGACAAGCACCTGGATATTTTACTAAGTCTAAATGCCTCTTTGGATGTTTGAAAATATGTTGTCAAAATTATAGTTTAAGTTGTTTGCAAAATTTGTTCAATAAAAAGGTTCTATATTTTGACTGCAGCTGTTATGCAATGTGATTCCTTCTCTTCATTAGTGCCACCCCCTTGAAACCTATTACTTTATGGGGTCATGCAAACCTGTATTAATATGTGTGTGCACATTAAAATGTTATTTTGTACAATGTACAATTCTCATTACAATGGAATATGTTATTCTTAGCCAGTAATTGCAGTGGAAAATGTGGTTAACATCCACTCATGCATGGGAAAAAAATACCGTCGAATACCGTGAAACCGGCATCATTTTGAAAAATACCATGATATAGAATTTTGGTCATACTGCCTAGCACTATTATCCTGTCATATAAAATGGGTGTCTGGGCAGATCCAAGCAACTATAGGCCAGTAGGTTTAACATGCATCACAGGAAAATTAATGGTTGCTGCTATTTTTAATATATATAAATGGTTTAGATAAGATTATAAGTAACAAGATAGTTAAGTTTCCAGATGATACCAAGATGGGTGGATTGGCAGATAATTTGGAATCATTACAGAAGGACTTGGACAGCATACAGACTTGAGCAGATTTGTGGCAGATGAAATGTAATGTCCGTAAATGTAAAGTATTACACATAGGAAGTAAAAATATTAGGTTTGAATGCACAATGGGAAGTCTGAAAATCAAGAGTACACCTTATGAGAAGGACTTAGGAGTCATAGTGGACTCTAAGCTATCGACTTCCCAACAGTGTTCAGAAGCCATTAAGAAGGCTAACAGAATGTTAGGTTATATAGCACAGTGTGTGGAGTACAAGTCCAAGGAGGTTATGCTCATGTTTTATAATGCACTGGTGAAGCCTCATCTTGAGTACTGTGTGCAGTTTTGGTCTCCAGGCTACAAAAAGGACATAGCAACGCCGAAAAAGGTCCAGAGAAGAGCGACTAGGCTGATTCCAGGGCTACAGGGGTTGAATTATGAAGAATGATTAAAAGAGCTGAGCCTCTTCAGTTTAAGCAAAAGAAGATTAAGAGGTGACATGATTGAAGTGTTTAAAATTATGAAGGGAATTAGTGCAGTGGATCGAGATTGTTATTTTAAAATGAGTTCATCAAGAACACAGGGACACAGTTGTACCCTGTTAAGGGTACATTTTGCACAAACATTTGGGAAGTTTTTCTTTATGCAGAGAACCATAGACACTTGGAATAAGCTACCAAGTTGCTTGGTAGACAGTAAGAATTTAGCGACTTTCAAAACTAGACTTGATGTTTTTTTAGAACAAATAAGTGGATAGGACTGGCAAGCTTTGTTAGGCTGAATGACCTGTTCTCATCTAGATTATTCTAATGTTCTAACATAAAATGAAGTGGTACTATTGTGATTGATACAATTAGGTCACTTAAAAGAATTACTCTGAAGTAATTTTATAAAACAACAAAAAAAAAAAAACCTAGGCTTCATTTCGAAACTTTTACTTTGTTTTGCCCTAGGCTTTGTGCTACAATATAGTACATACTGTATAGTATATCTTCTAATTCTAATACATATCTTCTAATCTTCTAATACATCTTTTAATTATTATTTGTAGTAGTAGAACTAGTTTTAGATCTTTTTTGTATCCATCAGGAAACGTATATGCACTTTTTTGAACTCAAACCCAAAACATGTTCACATTTCAATGTCACAAGAGAAATGGGTATCATCCCAAATATAGCAACATGGCTCAAGGCGCAGGCCTCAATGCTCATGTTACAACTTGTATTGTGCAAAGCAAGACAGCATATTTCACTTTTATTAAAACTTTCAGCAGCCTATAATTAATAATAATTGAAAGATTACATTTTATATATTATAAATAGCAAAGTACTGTATGCTTTATAGTCAACACACAAGTATTTCAATGCCAAATAATACTAATGTCTGTAGTTATATACTTTTTTTTAATATACTTGTTTCTTCAATTCATTGGTGATCTAAATTACACTGTGATTGCTGTCCCTTACCTGAAAAGAACAAGTTGCTCTTTTGAAGAAGAGAACTATGATCTCAGATTTAGGGAAATGCGGGCAGTGGCATTTTTCCTATAATTTTTCATTCTTATTTTATAGGTCCCAAGACACTGGACAGGTTCGGAGATCTGAATAGGGTTTAAGGTTTCTTTATTTAGTCATGTTTACACAAGAAAACATGAAATTTGCCTTCTCAGTTGCATCTAATATCAGACAGAATGAAATAAAACAAATAGAAACAAGAAAGGTTAAGGTAAGGCAGTTAGATAATACATATTTACACCAAAAAAAAAAAGGTTACAGGATATACATCAAAAACCTTGATCATTATCTCCGATATTTCTTATTGAAAAGTCGTATGGCACTAGGAAGAAAGGAGTTTCTGAAGCGATTTGTGTGGGTTTTCAAAGCGACTATCATTAATTGTACAGTGTGTTCTCACCAATAAAGCATGTTAGAGAGGGCAGCATGGAGAAAAAAAGGTTCCTGCCTTCAGCCCAATGTTCTGGGAGTATTTTTTAGTGGATGGATGAAGTTAAAAATGGATGGATCATTGGCATTATTTCTTCCTGAGTAAGTGTAAATGTGACATTATTTGCATTAAGATTTTAATTATGAAGGAACAGTTATAGGGTTTTTGCTTTTTATAATTTTTGTTTAATTTTACTTTATTCCCTATTCAGCAACTCCATTCCATACAGTTATTTATTTTGGATCTTCAGGGGTGACCTGATCAGGCCTATAAATGTCATCTATTGGCATCTGCTCTCTGCTGAGACATTTTAACTTTCCTAGGTTTTGCTGCTTGGTTGCCAATTACGCTTCCATATTATTATAAGTCTTTATTGATCTTTTGACCATTTTCGTATTGCCCTCTTGGTTCTAGCAGACTTCTTTTTGTTGGTAATGAATTTCCTTTTTTTTTTTTTTTTTGCCTTATTATCGTTCATCTTGGTTACTTTTTAAAATCCATTTTTGTTCTTGAAGTTTTCTTGAAATTATTTTAATTTTGCCTTTTTTAACATTTTTCTGAATTATTGGTTCTTTTTTAAATCGTTTGATTGAATGAAATAATTGTTAAAGTACCTTCCTTTGTGTTCTTGGGTGAGAGGTTTTCAAATGGCTTTCTTCTCTACCTTAGAAAATCATTTTTCTTTCAAGACTGCACTCCCCGTTTGGGCCTGTGCAGGCCAAAAGCCTGTCTTAGAAGTTTAAGCACCACAGACTTTATGCTTTTTAGTGGAATATTTCAGTGATCTGATTTTACAGTATATGTTGAATTGCTGATGTCCTCAAAGAAAATTAAATTTTGTAGCTACAGAAATGAACTTCATCAAGTAAATGGTCACCTCTTGCTTGTCAAATTTCTAACGTGTTTGTACAGAAGCTTTTGCTGAATTGACCTAAGGGCTCATTTATACTTCACGCTCAGAACGAGCAAGCATCATGGCTACCACGCGTTCCCAGCGTTCATTTGATGCATCCTCTGAAATGAACACAACACGTGTGCGAGTTGCAGTACCAGCAAAAAGTCAGGGGGCGCAGTGTGATAAAAGTCAGAATGGGACATCAGAGTCTCTGTTTACTATCTATACGTGACAGAAAGCCGCTATGTGGATCCTCCGAGATCAATGTGCGTGCTTCCATGTTTGATGAATGGTTCGATGTGGTGAAGCAACATGCCGACATACAAATGCATTCATGGTGCTTATATTCAAACGTTCCCCAAAGTAATGATACATTTTAAAGGTCTCGCAGACCATCTTCTGTGCATGTGTGTGTGTGTATATATTGTGAAAAAGGCGCTATATAGGCACCTGACCTGACACAGATTCACATGAAGGCACGTGTAAAATAAATTATTTATTTTTGTCTTCAACTGTGGGTGCACGTCTTCCCCAAGCACCAACACCAAGTAAAACACACAAATAAACACTCTCTCTTCTGCCATCACTCCTCCCTGGCAACCTCGCCCTCCTCCTCCCTATTCTGGCTCCTGGAGTGGTGGCTGCTGGCCCTTTTATAGTTCACCTGGAAGTGCACCCAATTCCAATTCCCATGGAGCCCTGTGGGAAACTGAGGCACCGCTCCAACCCTGGGGGGCGGCCATCTAGCATCTAGCTGCTCCCCCTGAATATATAGTGCATATGCGTCCCGGATGGGCATGGACCCCGGCCACCTGGTACATTATATATATATATATATATATATATATACAGTGGGTACGGAAAGTATTCAGACCCCCTTCAATTTTTCACTCTTTGTTATATTGCAGCCATTTGCTAAAATCATTTAAATTAATTTTTTTCCTCATTAATGTACACACAGCACCCCATATTGACAGACAAAAAAAAGAATTTTTGAAATTGTTGCAGATTTATTAAAAAAGAAAAACTGAAATATCACATGGTCCTAAGTATTCAGACCCCTATATATATATATAAATATAAATAAATATATAAATATATTTATATATATTTATATTTATATATATATATATATATATATATATATATTTATATGTATATATATTTAAATGTGTATATGTATATATGTATATGTGTATATGTTTATATATATATATATATATATATATATATATATATTAGCAAAACACCCGCGCTTCGCAGCGGAGAAGTAGTGTGTTAAAGAGGTTATGAAAAAGAAAAGGAAACATTTTAAAAATAACGTAACATGATTGGTTCCTGCCTTGTGCCCTGTGTTGGCTGGGATTGGCTCCAGCAGACCCCCGTGACCCTGTGTTCGGATTCAGCGGGTTGGAAAATGGATGGATGGATGTAATTGTGTTGTCATTGTTATGAGTGTTGCTGTCATATATATATATATATATATATATATATATATATGTATATATATATACATACACACACACAGACACACATAAACATTTATATATACATATATATGTTTATACATGTTTATATACATATCTACATATACACATCTACATATACACATATACACATATATACATATATATATGTGTATATATATATATATATATATATATATATATATATATACACATATACACATCCACATATTTATATATATATATATATATATATATATATACACATCAACATATATATACACATATCAACATATATATACACACACATATATATATATATATATATATATATATATATATATATATACACACACAGACGACACATATATATATTTACATATCTACATATATATACACATATATATATACACATATATATACACTAGTCATTTAGCCCGTTACAATAACGGGCGCTAGAACAGTAGTGCATAAACATTAGTAGGAACAGTCTATATTAAATGGCAAGGGACTTTGACCTCATTCTTTTTGTTGGTCGTATTTTTCTTTCTTTCAGCCTTTCTTTTGTTGATGTTTACTTGCTGAGCTGACCGTTCTTCATGGGCTGCCGCCGTGTTTTGTGTGTCTTTAATTTTCTGTGACAGTAATACTGTCTTGTACGGCTCTATTCAATAAGGGCGCGCACAAAAAGGCGAGCTTCAAAAGGGCGACCTCAGTTGAGCGCGGCAAATAAAGGCGTTCGTAGATAATTTAGTTGAAATGGCTCTGGAATATGTGAAGAGCAACAAAGGTGCAGATCTTTATTTACGTGCGCCTTTATTCGCTGCGCCCAATTGAGGTCGCCCTTTTGAGGCTCGCCTTTTTGCGTGCGCCCTTATTGAAGAATGCCGTCTTGTATGTCCGCTGGCTTGTACGTCCGTAATATACCTTTAATTTTCTCTGCCGGTAATACAGGCGTGCGCGTCGGTAATATGCCTTTAATCTCCTCTA
>NC_041398.2:144706666-144709166 GCF_900747795.2 Erpetoichthys calabaricus | reverse complement strand
TACACGGGAAGTTCGAGAATTAGTGATGAGTCAGTCAGTCAGTCAGTGAGGGCTTTGCCTTTTATTAATATGTATAGATATATTCACGGCATTCGTAGTCTGAATCACAATCTGATTGTATGGGTGGTTACCTACCAGGTAACGCTTGTGGTTGGTCAGCAAGTCGGTTAACATCCGCCACGATGGCCTTAGTTGTGAGAAGTATTTCAACCATGTATATGTATGTATATGTATGTGTATATATATGTATATGTATATATATGTATATGTATATCTATAATAATAAAAGGCAAAGCCCTCACTGACTGACTGACTCACTCACTCACTGACTGACTCACTCATCACTAATTCTCCAACTTCCCGTGTAGGTGGAAGGCTGAAATTTGGCAGGCTCATTCCTTACAGCTTACTTACAAAAGTTAGGCAGGTTTCATTTCGAAATTCAAAGGGTAATGGTCATAACTGGAACATATTTTTTGTCCATACACTGTAATGGAGGAGGCGGAGTCACGTATCGCGTCATCACGCCTCCTACGTAATCACGTGAACTAAAAACAAGGAAGACATTTACAGCACGAGTCACACACGGGAACAAAGGTAAATGACGTTAATTTTTGACTGTCTTTTAATACTGTGTGAGCATACATATTAACACATGTGCAATTAAACGTGTGCATTTACGGGGTGATTTCTGAGGCTTAAAAGCTCACCTTTTATCAAACGCGGGAAGAAAGGTAACTGACGTTGTTCACTGTCTTTTAATACTGTGTAACCATACATATTAACACATGTCCAATTAAACGTGTGCATTTACTGGGTGATTTCTCAGGCTTAAAAGCTCGCCTTTTACTAAAAAGGTAAATGCAAAACTATTTTCAATCAGTTTATTGAAACGCTCCCGTTAAGGATTGCAATAACATATTCGCGAGATAAAAGAACGAAGTAGGGGGAAATGGAGGAACAGCCGCAAACAGCGAAGAGCAAAAAATTAATTAAACAATTGAGAACGGAGCGAGTTAAGCATACAAGCATGTTCATAAGGGAAACAAAGCACGGTGTAAAACGTAACTTTAAATTAAGTTTATAGAAACGCTCCCGCTGCGGATTGCAATAACATATTCGCGAGATAAAACTTTAATGAGAAGACAAGAGGTATAAACGAAGCACACGCCGTGGCGCAACGTTAGGGGCAACAGTTTCAACCATTCTATGATCTGCTTCTCGCAACTGAAAGACGGCACATGGCGGATGTTAGCCGACTTGCTGACCGCAACGTTAGGGGCTTCAACTATGGCGCTGACGCAACATCTCAGTGCCAACACTTTGCAGACTGTACTTAAAAGACACGCCCGCCTCACTGGACAGTTAAAAACACCAATCAAACTAACGATGACATCAAGTATTACCCAATCAAAAGTAGGAAAGGAGGCATCTTCATAAAATGCGTGTGGGATGATTTGCATGAGACGCTGCTTTAAAAAAAAAATGATAAAAAAAATACGGGATAAATCCCGTCCAGTATTGATTCAAAACGGGATGCGCAATTTCATTCTCAAACGCGGCACGATTCCGTATTTTAAAGGACGGGTGGCAACCCTACAGTGCCAGGTAACCACCCATACAATCAGATTGTGATTCAGACTAGGAATGCAATGAATGTAATTACACCGATCTACATACAAGGCGAAAGTCTTGCAACATTCAAAGATGATGGTTTGGGATAATTAGTACTTATTAAGTACAACATTGAACATAAAACAGCTTATGAAGCCTTGAACCGAAAAAAGCAAGATCTCAGAGATCGTAAAAAAAAAAAAAGGAGGTAATGTCGTTTTACTCGCTGTAGATTTTAGTCAAACATTACCAGTTATTCCACGAGGGAGACCAGCAGATGAACTCAACGCGTGTTTAAAATCCATGCTTCTCCCACGGTCGGTTATATGTCGCGTGTTCTCGGGTAGGTACACCAAAAAATGTATACATTTAAGCATGTAATGGGCAAAGAAAAAATGAGGTATACCCGAAGGCACTGCAGTAGTACTCAATGTAACTTTACTTCTTAAATGTTAATGTTTTACTGTTTAATAATTTATACGCTTCTTATATATTGTTCAAATTCTTTTATCAAAATACCAGTGACAGCGCAATGCACGATAACATGGAGTGAATACACTATACGCATCTGCCCACGGCCGCCCTGGTGTGCGCAGATAGGAGTTGATTCTAAAATAAAATAAACATAAAAAGAGTAATACATTCATCACCCATAAAGCAGATAGCAGACGTGACGTATTATATGTGTACCACATTTCAAGTCAATACGTGAAACGGTTTGCAAGCTACATGTGATTTAAAATCCTGGACAGACCAACGAAAAGCCACGGTAGCAAATTATAGAAGAAGATTTTACTGTTTAATAATTTATATTTATATGAAATGTGCTTCTTATATATTACTTCATATTCTCATATGATAATGATGTTAATGTTGTTAATATTGA